>NC_051157.2:38256689-38338122 GCF_013339745.2 Dermacentor silvarum
ACAAGCAAGAGAATTCATCTACAAAGGCAAAGGAGATCCGGGATAAGACGAGCTCGTACAGGCCAGTTACAGTAACGTCGGTGATATGTAGAATGGCAATGCAAGCCATAAAATTAGAACTGTCGAAGTGGGTGGAGGAAAACGGTGTATTGGGGGAACTACAGAATGGGTTCAGGCCAGGCAGACGCTTAGAAGACAATATGTTTGTACTAACTCAGTGCATAGAGATTTCAGTAGCTCAGAAAAGACCTTTATGGGTAGCATTTCTAGATATTAAAGGAGCTTATGACAACGTAGACAGGGAATTGTTGTGGGATATTCTTCAATACGAAGGCATAGATGAAGATTTCGTGGAGCTGCTGAGGGAGATATATCGAGACAACCAAGTACAAGTGGCATGGGAAGGCCGAAAAGGAAATCAAATGGTGGGAATACACCAAGGATTGAAGCAAGGATGCCCTCTGTCACCATTGTTGTTCACGCTTTACGTCAAGGGCATAGAAAGACGACTGGAAAACAGCGAACTAGGTTTTGATTTATCCTACATGCGTAATGGACAAATGGTGCAACAGAAGGTCCCTGGATTGATGTACGCAGACGACATTGTGCTACTAGCGGACAATAAAAAAGATTTACAGATACTTGCGAATATCTGTGGGAACGCAGCGACAAATCTAGGCCTTAAGTGTAGCACAGAGAAATCAGGGATTATGATCTTTAATGAACACACGAGTAACTTCGTGGTGTCAATTCAACAGCAAGTAATACCCATAGTGAAGCAATATAAGTACCTCGGCGTACACATAAACGAAGGAAAGAATTACTCAAGCAACCACCAAGATAATCTGAAAATAAAGGGGAAGCGGAATGCAGCATTAATGAAACACAGAGCACTGTGGGGCCACAATAAGTATGAGGTGGTGCGTGGAATCTGGAAAGGAGTAATGGTGCCAGCGCTAACATTCGCAAATGCCATTATATGCTTAAAATCGGATATATTGGCGGGTTTGGAAGTTAACCAAAGATCAGTAGGCCGGTTGGCTTTGGGAGCACACGGTAATACGACAAGTGAGGCAGTGCATGGAGACATGGGTTGGGCCTCTTTTGAAGTCAGAGAAGCACAAAGCAAAATTAGTTTTGAAGAAAGGCTCAGGAACATGGATGAAAATAAATGGGCGGCTAAAGTGCACAAGTATCTCTACATGAAAAGCGTGGACACAGAATGGAGGAAGAGGTCAAGGAAGTTGGCAACCAAGTACAGGATAATCGAAACTGTAAATAGACAACCAGGGGTCATCAGAAAGAAAGTGAGAGAAATAGAGACCGTGAATTGGATGCAAAGAATGGAAACGAAAAGGACAATGGAGATTTACAAGAATGAGAAGAAAGAAATTAGAAGGGAAATCTGTACGATAACACAAAGGGCAGTGCCTTGCTATTTGAGGCTCGAGCCGGTTGCCTAAGGACGAAACATATCGGAACAAATATTCGGAACTAGATGAGATATGTGTATGCTGCAGTAAAGATCCAGAGACCACTCAGCACATCCTAATGGAATGCGACGGGATCCACCCAGCGAGAACTGTAGGTAACGTGCAACTCCCAGAAGCGCTTGGGTTTAAAGTGGAAGGAAACATAAACAGATCAGCCGTAGAGATCAGCAAGAGACGATTAGAGTACTGGTGGAAAAAAAGCAGGGAAAAGATGGATACGACCTGATCTCTTAAAATCATAGGCAGCGGTACAAGCTAAATTTTTGAAAAAGGTATACAAAAATGCTAGATAAAGAACATGTGTAGTATACCTGATTAAATCAAGCAGGCTAGGTGACTATTTGTCGCCACCCCGTTTCAAAGGGGATGCCAATAAATCATCATCATCAATAATTAACTCTATCTTGATTAGCTGTGCATTAATTAACTTCGCCTTAATTACCACCAAAGGTGGTGGGTTCGACTCCCACCAAAGGTCGAGGGTTCGTAGCCTTTCTGTACCTTTCGTGTCACCGACGCGTTTTCGCTCAAGGTCGACTGACGTATGAAACATATAAGACTTTCGCCTTAATAAACGTCAGCTTCTTATATTATAACACTCAGAAGCTCCGTCAGTGATAGGCGAAGCCACTATACATGATTCAGAGACTGCTGAGATCACGCGCGTAGTGAGGTCGCGACAGCTTCTCGCCGTCTCCCATAATAGCTTTCACCACCTTGCGAAGAGCTCTCACCTATACCTCTTTTTGCTTGTTTTTATTGTACCAAACATTTTCGCTAGTAGCAACGTCATGCGAACCTGGCACGTCGCCATAACTGCCACCGCAATGCGTTGCTTTTTGCCATGAGCATCAACAAAATCTGCAGTGTAATGCCGACGCAGGGCCCGCGGCCAGTCCTCGCACCTTACGAGCATCGCGAGCGCTCCTGGCAATCTGACAAGGGAACTCCAACATCACTCGTAGTCAGGTTTTGCACCGACATTACGGGACAATCTACTGGCCATCGGCCATGTCATGGCAGATTAAGCCGGTCCTCGGCCCATCAGCGGAGCTAAGCGGCGTTGGACTCCATCAACCCTGCAGGGAGGGAGACCGTGCGGCCATCTCCTCAGTGGAGATGGATGGCTTCTTCTTGTCGCGAAACACGTGTACGCAGCAGGAGGTGTCCTTCTCATAACACCGTTAGCAAGCACCACTACCATCACAACCCTTGTTGTTTCCTATGTTTACACACAGCGCCCGTGACGGCCACATTCTGACTGGCGCTGTATGCAAAACGCACGTGTACGGAGCATTGGAGGCGCGGTAAATAACCCCAGGTGGTCTGCGGAGCCGTACACTGCGTCTCTCATTGCTTCTGTATTGCTTTGGAACGTTAAAGTCAATCAATCAGTCAATCAATCAATCAATCAACTAATTAATCAATCAATCAAATCACAGTTGCTTCCAAGCAAAAGCTTGATGTGCACTGATGGCGCGTCCCTTTTGTAAGACGATCACGAACATCTGGGGGAAGTGTTATTCGCTTGCGCATTGCAGGAAGCCTGAAATGTCGATCTGAAGAACCTAAGGAGCCCTTGCAATGCTCAGGCGCGACTACAGATTTCCTTGATACTCATATCGCTCGAGAATCGTTTTCTTATACGGAGCAATTGAGCCTTGTAAGAAGGCTTTCTGTGTACCGTTCTATGACCGGTACTTGAGGCACGAAACCAAATGAAGTACGATGGCTGTGGCTTCAAAACTCCTGTCAACGAGGAACGCGGTAGACTGCACTATACAGTACCAAGACTTGGCAGTTGTCAGTGCCGGTTTATATTTAATGCCTACTCTTTTCGTTTGCACAAGGTCATCTCCGCAAAAGTTACCAAAAGCCATTTTCTGCAACCTCGATAAAACAGCGACCCAGATATGTAGCAGGACAAGCTGCACCCCCCTCCCCCCTGCAGCAAATAGAGAGAGAGAGAGAGAGGAAAAATTGACTTCGTTATAGCGGAAGTCTTGCCGAAGTGGGGTTCGTTGTACCGGGGTTCATAGCCGGTTAGTTGCGTGCGAGCGCCGAGGAAATCCGTTGCGCGGCCAGGCGCCGAGCACGACCGGTTGCTGCTACAGCACCGGCGTCCGACCCTCGACGCGTGTTGACACTACTTTCGCAGCCAGACGGCGGGGCACGAATTTCAACTCCGCATGCACGGCGGTGCACCGTTACCGGACGCGCCTCTACCACCACGAGGATTGACGTCATCGTCGGGCCTCGCACTCGTCACTCCCCCGTCCTAGACTCGCGGTTGCGTGGCGGTTTGGCTGCACGCTCGTTCCCAGCGTTGGCAGCGTTTCGTCGCTGCCGCCTTCGGTTTTTGGTGGAGGGCGCACGCCACTCGAGACGGCGCTGACGGCGGTGCCCCTTTTGCTTCTTGCTTTAGCGTTGGCTTCGTTCAGGAAGAAGGTCGGAAACGAGAAGCGTGAAACGTATATACGCGCTCTCTGAAAAATGACCCCTGCTCTCTCTGCCAAGGCGCGGGTGGCTCATACCTGCGCACGTCCATTTGATGGAGAGAGAGAGAGAGAGAGAGAGAGAGAGAGAGAGGAAATAAACATTTTTATTACGTAAATGAAGCTTTGGAGAGGCGTCCTCATTCCAGAATGCCTTGAGCTCGGGCCGGGTCCTGGGCCCTCGCAGTCAGCCATTGCTGATCCTCGAGGTCGGAGTGGAGATTTTTCGCGGCGTGATCACTAAGGCAATAATAAGGCACAGTTCAATAAGGCACTTACGCTTGGCGGGCGGCTTAGAAGAATTAGGATATACGATACACTTCCGCACACGTGCGCGTGCGCGTGACATACGTCGCTCGTGGTGGTGGTGCTTGTGTAATGTCACGTAACGTCGTCTAACGTTCGCACCAGCTTCGCTGTACGTCCACTTTCAGAGGGTGGAATGAAGGCGGATTTTTTTCCTTTTTTTTTATTTGATTCTCCCTATGTTTCCTATCGCTCTTCTCGCTTTGCTAATGAACAGTATACTGGAGTATCCTTCAGTTCCTCATGCGCGTTTAAAACCGACAGTAGAACAAGAAAGGAAGTATATCACCAGGCGTCCTCCTATACTTTCCTTGGTATCACAGTGCCCGCAGCCTGAAGCACTGCAATGAGTGAACGGTTTTTGACAGTTAAAGCTGAATGACGAGCAAACGTCATAAAAGAACACGCACGCAAATACACACGAACGAGTGCGCTCGCACGCATGCAAACATCAACGCACGTGCGCACAAAATCAAGCACGCACGCACGCTTGCACGCACACAGACAGAAACGCGCGCACGCTCCTCGAAACCGAACCTCGTTGCAAGATCCCAAGTGGTTGCTGCCCGTTTAGCGTGCGGTCTCCGTACGGTGCTTGCCGGCAAATGTCTGCGCCCAATGCTTAGACGCTGCTTGGAAAATTGAGTGGAAGAAGGCGGGCGCAGCAGACGTGGCCACATGGCATGGCTTTTTTTCTTCCTCTTGAAAGGCAGATATGCCAGTAGCGGATGGAATAAATGCTCTTTTCTGCCGCGAGGTTTCACCTATTAAATGCACAAATAAAGACGTGAAAAAAAAGAAAGAACGCTTTTTACGCATATAATAACGATACAGTGTTTTATTCGACGTGTGTATATTGTTGATGTTTTTTTTTGTGGGGGGGGGGGGGAGGGGGGGGGGGCTGACTATACGCCACAGCTCTCCAGCGCGAACACTTCGCATTTAAGGTATACGTACGTAGTTGAATACATAAACCAGTGCACGTAATAATTATCAGTGTGCTTTCCGAATTGAGGTGACACCCGAAACAAACAAACAAAAAATCACCGATGTTTACGATACTCCCTAATGTGAAATTTGAGCGCAGCTCTATACGTGTTTTCATTTTATGATATATTGGCTGGCGCGGAATATCGGTATCGTGAGGCACGTTGCAAACGGGGCGAAAGTGTGCCGGACGGCCTCGCTAATCGGGAGATCGCGAGAGGCAGCGCGTGGGTGACGCGTGGGCGCGATTCACAGCAGCCGCCGCAGACAGACGTCCGCTGATGCAGCGCTTTGTTTACATATATGGCATCCTTGGATGCGCTCGCCGCATGCCATCGGTGAACAGACGACGGCGCGCTACTCTGGCGCCATCTCGTAGCGGTCGTCGCCCGTCTTGCGCGGCACTACGCTTTTCTTCTCACGCTTTCGCCATACCCTCCTCCTCCGCTTTCCTCGTTGCGCTCTCTTCGCTATCGCCGTCTTTCATCTTCGCTCGCTGCGCTCTGCGTTCGCACTTTCATTCTTCGCTGTGCTCGTTCGCTCGGTTACGCCGAGGGACAACGCCGACGCTCAATGTAGGAACAGGCACCTGAGAGCTGCGCTTTATAACATGCGCACCAGGCCACCCCAGGAGTCTATAACCAGGCCAGTAGTAGGGGCCACGTTCTCTCTCTCTCTCTCTCTCTCTCAAGAATTGCCCGGCTGCCACCTCCCCCTCCCTGATAAAAATCCCTGTCTACGCCACGGGGCCAGCCCATCTATTAGGTCTACGGACACCGTCCTATAGCGCGCTATGCAGGTATTGGGAACGTCCCCGAGCTTTCGCCTCATCCCATATTACCACGCGCACCATCATCCCCCAATCCATATACCTTAGCGAGCTGGTACGAACCAGTAAAGACCTGTGCCATGACACTGTGGCTGTTCCTGGTGCGCCGTGTTCGACACATCCAGTAGACGATGAGAGTATGGCGCTCGTTGCCCATCACCGTGGAACGCCACCTTCGTAAACGAAGACGACTCGGAATGTTCTGACGACCTCCTCTTTTCCTTTGCTTCGTCTCTCGCTCTTCCTGAACAGAAATGAGATAATGGGGCTTGAAGCCCACATCAGCTACGTACTATCAAGCTCTCTGTGAATGGGTGTCCATTAGCTACCGTGGTCTACGCAAACTTTCCTGTTCGTTTTTCAGGCCCTATGTTTTCAATAAAAATAAAAGGTTTCAGCTTCGCAAAAAGTCCGAATCTATATGGCGGAGATATCTAGTGTTCTGTAACGCGGAACGCTCAATAGGCGGGCGAGGCATTCTGATATAGAACAGGACACGTGTCTCACAACCTTCTTTCGAACTAGGTACACATGCGTGGCACTTCTATGGAACGAATTCTTTGGTGCAGGTACATAACGCACGTAAAGCGAAGATGGAAGGGATAGACGGGTACACACTTATTAACTTTTAACTACGTTTTTATGAATGTTACCTTCCCCTAACCCCCTAACCCTGTGTTCGTGGAACGAACTCTACTAAACTCCACGAACTTCCCAGTGTCTCCGATTGATTGATTGACTTTAACGTTGCAAAGCAACACACATGCAGGCTATGGGAGATACCGTAGCGAGGAGGTCCGTGTTAATTTTGACCACCTGGGGTTCTTAAACATGCCCCCAAAGCGCGGTACACGAGAGCGTTTTGTTACATTCCGCCCTTCTCGGAATGCGGCCGCCGCGGGCAAGAAATCGAACCCGCGACCTCGTGCTTAGCAGAAGGACGCCACAGCCCCCGAGCCACCGCAGCGGGGAGTTTATGAATCGCAAAAGCTCCGAGCTTGAACCCAAGGCATCACCGGAGGCGTTGCAGACAGACGAAGCGAGCGGAGAGGGCAAGCTAGCGGCGACGACGCAGTGCGAAGACAGACGCGCTCAAACCTCAAACAACGAAAGCAGGCCTCCCCAGACGAATGCATAAACGAAAGTACTATACTTGAAGACCGGCTTTGCGAAGGAACAAAGAACAAGAATAGAACAAGCGGCAGAGGGGCGGCCGGTGCGGGGATACCTCGTTCGCATTGTGGCATGGTAACGCGCGCGCACAGACGGAAAGAGTAGACACGCAAGGCAGGAAAAGAAAACAGCGCTGCGAAATGCGGGCGAACGACGGCGCGTCTATACAGCGAATTCGAGACCGGGAATTTGATCCGCCAGACGTGCATTACACCCCTCGCGCGCATGTGCCCCAGATAGATGATGCGCCAAGCCCTTGAACACACGATACAGAACAAGAATCGCTCCTGACGACCGCGGTATCGTGTTTCCTTTACGCCTCTGCGGAGACATCGATGCTGCGAATGCAGCTGGTAAGTGTACAGCTATCGTTGTAAAAGCCCTCAACCAAGCCGTACAGGCCATTACCGAGTGAGTGCGAAAATTGAATAAATATATATACCTCCAAGCTCCGAGCACCACTATACATCGACGTTGCGCAAAGTCACTGGTTTCACTCAGCCCACGGTTTCGTTGTTATTTATCTATTATGTGCACTTCTTATGTTTATGTGGTTTGGTAGAAATTGTCCCCGCAGAACATGGATGTTCGACGGCTTGAACTAATAACAACAGGAAATTTGCCGCGATGTGCGGGTGAGAGAATACAAAAGTCTTGAGGCGATTAGCTGAGTGTATACATCGCTTTATCATTACGCAACCGATTTTCGCCGGTATTATTGTCTGTGTGGGCGTCGGTAAAGAGCCTCATTGTGGGGTTCGCTGCGGGCGTGCGCGGCCGCCCGCGCTGACGGATTAGAACGCGCCCCCCTCCTCCCTACCCTCCCCCCGGAGCGTTGCGCGCGACGGAAGACGGCGCGCTTCCTTTCGGCTTCCCTCCCTTGCGTACGCGAGATTTAGCCGCGATCGCCGGCTCACCCTCGCACGATATTATCACCCTTGGACTGTATTCGGAACCTCACGGCGACGGCGACGGCAGAAATGCGCCTGGAGTGCCCATATAATTGCTATCGCAATAATAAATTATTTTACAAGAGGATGGTGCTTTGGCCTAAACGCGGGGATAAGGGCTGGTAGGTTACGCGACGGGGGAATGGCTTCGACGCTTTGCAATCGCCTGATGAAGGACCGCCTTCCAGGACGAAGTCTCACTATAGGATAGAACTGGACTAGCCGTCGGCCTGGGCTGGAGTCGTCCACTTATCAAGGGTATAATAGGTGCATGGTCATGGTGAGCTTATGTCACATACTGTCGGCGGTTATCCTGTATTGTATGTTGTGCAGTTGGGGATAAATGGTCGCTGTGGTTGCCGCATTTCCGTTGTCTTCTTCAGTAAGATTACCGGGCCCTTCCGTTCTCGAGATGCAGGTTCGCCACTTGGCTAAGGCATCTTCAGTTTTATGCCGAAGCCCTTGCGTGCTTTGTGTGCCAGAAAGCTAGCTGAGTGGTGCTATCCTTTGATTATATATGACGAAGGTTCTCGAGCATCGTCTCGCGCAGTCTCCGTTTTGCATGTTTCTTTAGTTCTTCCATGTTATCCGTGATCCTCGTACGGGGTCGTTCGAACCGTAGCACAGGACGCGCTCGAGCGGGTGTGAAGTATCTCTCTCACTAACGCACCGTCCGCCTAGTCGTCAAGGTTGCCCACTTGTCCCAGTATATATCCAATCCGCGCTGACGTCCACACAGCACGCGATGTACAACTATAATGGCAGTGAAAATTCATCTCATGCTCTATCGCATTTCTTTGGGGTGTTTTAACCGGCACCTCTAAGGCATCAATTGTGTGTGTAATTGTCAATTTACATTTGCCATTGGCGGAGTGGGCGAGATTTCTTTGCCACTCCACCAGCGTAACGCATGACTCAAGTTCGATCTCCTTCTTGCTTGGCTTGCTGTCATACGCAGTTGTCATCGCCCACCCAAGGTTCCTCGTAGTGTCAGCAGCAGCCCACCGCAGCGTCGTCTGATCCCAATTATAACCGGCGTCTGTGTGCACGGTGACGTCATCACCTTCGTTCGGCGTAGGATATCTCTCACTACTTCGGGCTCTCACCCGACGTTGAGAATTGCGTTCTTCCTTATCGTCTTCTTGGACTACGGCTTTTGAGGGCGCCCATACTCTCACTTCTTTCTTCGGCGCAGTTTTCAGTGGTTTGGTCGCCAGGTTCTCCGGGCACGGCCCCATCATGGAAGCCCTGCCAGAGTCTGTAAATGTTTCAATACAACGTCTGTTTTGGTCGTCATTCCTTGCTAGATATTTACGGCTTATGGATCTGTATAAGCACCAACTTGGTCGACCAAATGGTTCGCTCACCATCCTTTGTCCGAGGCAACGGCAGCCTCGACCGTTTCTGACCATCAACCACTCCTCCAAGCCCAGAAGTTGATTCTTCGTCTGGACACACGTGCAATTATGCCACCATCTGTCTGCTTCCTTCCCAGCAACCTTTCCCGGGTGGAGGAAGTTTGTCTTGGGAGGCTTCGTGCTAGGGTGGCCTTGACTTCTGCTGTCACTTATATGGCTGGGGATCTACAATTAAAACTCAGGAACGTGTCCCAATTTGCGTACGGCTCCTGCACCTATGGTAGGACCTTTTCTAGCCACTGTACCTATGGTGGACATTCATCACCTACAGTGGCTACTGTTGTAATGATGTCGCATGTGTTACTAGATGGCGCTACAGGTGGTGCCTCATCTGTATGAATTCCCTCCACGAAGCAATAAAGCCCCAGTTTGACCTTGGCTGAGATTGAAGGTCAGATTTACGGAACCAGGCGTTTTTTGGGTTTGTACCTGGAGTAGTAGAGCTATCGCTCTAAAGGACATTCTTGGTTCGACTACCACGGAACGCGCTTTCTTGAGACTGAGTGTAGCTCCAGGTGCGTGAACCCGGAATACAATAAATGGCGACGAGGGTGAACCGGATCGTACTCCACTAAGCTTCAAGATGAGCCTGCTTCTGCCGGCAGGATTCCTCCCAGTACCGGGCTCTCTCTCTCTCTCCCATGGTACCGGGCGAGCCAGCCATCCCGTGGAAGCACTGGCGTCGGTAGTTTGATAATTATCTGCTGGCATCAAGGAGTGACGCCCACTTAGGCGCCCGCCGCAAAGCACTCCTTCTGCACTGTTTGGACGCGGAAGGCCAGCGTGTTTTCAACGCACTGCCAGAAAAACAGCCCTCACCTTTAACGGTGAAAGAGTGAGCCGGGCACCGACGCCAAAGGTACGAGCGCTCCGGACGTGTCCATGCAGTGTGACCTCTCCGCCGCCTCCCCCCTTTCCGGCTACGTCCTCGCCCTTGGATAACGGACAACAAATATGCAAATTCGTTGTTCTAGTACCTGCATCAAACAGAGCTACATTTGCATTCATTTGATGTCGTTTTAGTTATTTTTTTACCACATATGCTGTGTGTCAAGTCCCCCATGCATGCAGAGTAAAAAAAAAAAAAAAAAAAAAAAAAAAAAAAAAAAAAAAAAAAAAAAACACCAACGCATGTACAGATCTCGGGTATGTTTTTGGTCGGCACGCGCCACGAAGGAACGTCGCGGGTGTCCGTATAGAGATTCAATCGTCAGCTGTCCACGGCCTGTCAGCGCCTCACGCTCGCTTCGAAGCTCCACGCATGACGACACGCGCGTGAAGCACTGGCCCGGGCAACCCGAGCAGCGCGCGGGTCTCGCGCCTGAAGCGCGAAATGTTTGTTTGTCCGTCGCTTGTTTCCTGCGCTT
This sequence comes from Dermacentor silvarum, assembly GCF_013339745.2. NCBI lineage: Eukaryota > Metazoa > Arthropoda > Arachnida > Ixodida > Ixodidae > Dermacentor > Dermacentor silvarum. The sequence continues at coordinate 38,267,708 of NC_051157.2, forward strand.
GAATGCGCCGAGCAGCGCTCCAGACACGAGCGAGAGGGGGCAGGTGCGCTCTTATTGCGACAGCGCTCAAAGTATATATATAAGCAGTCTATGGGGGGCCCCCGAGTGTGAGAAGGCGGCATATATGAGAACCGCCCTGTGCGCGAAGAACCGGCCTTGTGGCGAAAAAATGAACTCAACCCTGCAGCCATACCTGGCCTCCTCCTCCCCCTCCACGTATGCCGCTCACAGCCGCCATCATTCCCTTTGCAGCGGGAGGGGAGGCGCGCCGCTTGCTGAACGCAATGCAATAAAATTATGAAGAATAAAAGATTGAAACGATTCAGTCACTGACCACGCGCTTTCGTGAAGCGGAGATGGTATTTAAAAGCCCCTTTATTCCGATTCCCACGGAAAAGAGGGAGAGATTGAGAGTGAGAGAGACATAAAAAAAAAGGAGGGGGGGGGGATACTAAATAAATGAAAAGCGAGAGAGCACTTGCTCCAGGGAAATCTATTGGGGCTCGAAGCTGATTACAATGTTTAGGAAACGAGGAGGTAAGGAAAATGAAGTGGAACTATTTTAGAGGGAAAAGAAAGTTAACGAAAGAAAGAAAGAAAGAAAGAAAGAAAGAAAGAAAGAAAGAAAGAAAGAAAGAAAGAAAGAAAGAAAGAAAGGCCTGAAAGCGCTAGACAATTTTTGATCTTTTGACCCCCCCTTCAGAAGCGTGTCCTCCGTTGTATAGTTCATGTCGTTCTTTTTTTACTAGGTAAAACTTCGTTACAACGAAAAACAGTTAATATCCTTCCGTCATCACCAACGACACCTATACTTCTCTTACTACTGCTCCACTTTCTCGTCTTTTGTTACACCTTCAACGGCAGAGGTATGTGAGACAATTACTGAGCTTATTGCTATACGCCACTGCAGCTCCAGTTGGGATATGCTATGAAACAGAGCGTTTCTTTCGCTCGCTCACACGTGTCCCGTGCATCTGAAAGAAGAACCGCTACTTGCTACGAAATGTTATTTGCGTTTAATCACACATAGGCTCAGTAACATGAACCTCGGTTAGACGAACTTCGGGGTTTCCAAGCTTCACATATACGTAGCTACGAAATCAAATAAGTGTAGGCACCAGCGACGGTTCAGTATTGCCCAATCGTTCGCCCTCTGCTGTTAGTATATGTTCCTCTACCCGTTACTCATTCGTCCCGTCGCAGTAAAATCGGTGGCTGCCATTCAATGTCTGTCGCTCGTTATATATGTATTCAATGTATACGTATTGCGCGGGCTGCGTTCGTCGACCAGACGTGTAGAATGTACCGAACTGAGCTGGCACGGCGGTTTGTCGATCGTTATACAGAATACATCGCGCAGTAAGAACAAAGGACAGGTCGATACAGGACAAGCGCTGATTTTAACCTAAGGTTTTATTGCGGATCGTGAGCACATATATATACACACACATCTCAATCTGCAAATGGAAAGAACCGACATAGAGGAAGAAGGTAAACCACTTACGCCAAGAAGTCGAATTTGACGTATTTCACATATACCGTACCGTCCTCTTCTCGCTTCTTTCACCTCGGAAAAAAAAAAAAATTTAACGTGAGCGAGACATCGTAAACTGCAGCGTGTCCTTGAACTTGAATGACTGCATGTATTTGAATTATATTTGTTGCCTTCAAAAGGAAAGGTTGCCTCATAAGCATTAAGCAAATATTCCTCCCGGGGCATATTTACTTATTGGACTCATAATTTTTGTTACAAATATTGCCGACGAACAGCAAATTAAAAAAAAGAAAGATAAAAAGAAAAAGAGAAAAAAAAAAGAAGAAGAAGAGAGAAATTGCAGCTCTTCCCCCTTCTCTGTGCCTGGCCAGTTGATCGACGTGTTCAACGGGTTAATTGTCTCTTGTTAGGAGAATGGGAGTAAATGCAATATACGCCTGAGACATGAAGACAGCTCAGAGATATAACCGCTTTTCAAGCCGGTTCGTCTTACTGACTGTTAGAAAGGTAATAAATAATAAATAAATAAATAAATAAATAAATAAATAATAAATAAATAAATAAATAAATAAATAAATAAATAAATAAATAAATAAATAAATATTTATCAAATGCCAGAAGCGCCACATTTATGTACTAGGACAAAGTATCAACTCCCCATGTCTGACATCGTAAAAAAATGTATTTCTGTGCATAAACACAGATATGAGGATGCAACATCGTGTGATGGGTTGCCACTACACGATGCTGCATCCTCGATTTTCATGTCATTTCGCTGTATTCGAAAACGCACTTAATTTGGTTACTTTTCGTCACCTGCGACGACGCGACAGCCTGCCAATTTTTTACAAAAGCTGGCTGTGAGAATATGATTGAACAACTTTCACAGAGCTGCGCATGCCCCCAACATATCATATCCGCGATGAGTATGTTACGTAATCGCTTCATAGTTACACTTTTGAGAAAGAGGCAAGCGCTCAATATGTACTGTACAGAGTTGACAAGCACTTGCCCAGAACGGGCTCGATACTGACGGCCAACGCAGCTGCTAACGCATTAGGCGACCAGCATGGGCGATAGCAGACATCTCGTAAACGTAGTTGCACGTGGTCACATCCAACCAGTTTCGTACCTCGGGTTATCGCCAATGCCGCCAACACAGTCCCGAGTTCGCGCTTTTAAGCACTATACGAGCCTTGACCTCCGTACAAGCGGTCTCGGCAGGATATGGTGTGAAGCGATTTGAACGCCGGATCACATATAAGTCCCGCTTGTCTTCGTTTCCGTTCTTTCCGACATTGCCTATAGTTTCCGCGCTGTGAAATTTGCAAGACGGATGCCAACGAGAAACTGGCTGTAGCTGGTGCGCTGTTTCAGAATGTACAGTGGAACCTCGTTGATACGATTCTGCATAATACGTTTTTCGGGTAATACGTTTCTTTTTCTTTTTTCCCGATAATACGATTTGGTGGGATATTACGTCGGATAATACGATTTACTTTGGAGATACGCTTTATTTACCGGTTCCCGTGAAGATCGTATCCACGAGATTCCACTGCATATGGGTTCAGCACAAGACTGCACAAATGGCAGTATACTGCAGAGGCAGGAAGGAACAGCAAGCGTTGGACGACAGTTGATGCCCGCGGCGGTTGTTGTATGTTTGCCTTTCCTGTGCTTTGGCGTAGAATCCAACCCTGCATTCCGGACACCACCTGTCTGCACGTGCGCTAATTATGCAGTAATCAGCGAACTGCACGTCAACGCGCATACGACCGAACGACGACACGCGCCGCAGGTCGGGACCGCGAGGAGGCGGCGGTTGTGGCAGCCCGCGGCGTGCAATTACTCACCCTGAGCTGGCAGGGGATTCGAGCGCGGCAGTTAGGATTCTCGGAAACCGAGTGACGCGAAACGTGCGTGGCGCAGTGCAGAGGCAACCGGTCGAGAACTGCATACTGCGCGGGCGTGGGTTTGTATGACGCGTGCACATTTTATTTGCGACTTGTTGCGTTCGTTCACCCTGCGATTTCACTTCGCGTATTGCTTGCCCCCTTTGTTCAATGCAATAAGCGAAGGTTCGAATATACAAGTTTGATAGTATACTGCTGCTATTGTTTATTTAAAATAAAACATTTTACTTAAATCCAGCATATTGCTGCTGCTCTAAAGAGTCACATGTATCGAACGCAAAGTTAGCGGGACGCTCTGCCACTGAGGAACACAAGTATGAGCTCGCGGGTCCTGCGACGTAGTGATTTTTGCATAACGGCATTTTACGCGTGCTCGCTAAGCCGACTGGCTTCAGTTGTGTATTTTTCCAACTTACGTAACTGTAGTTCAAAGTTAATTACAGTGGTATGCCTTTAGCTAGATAATCACGCATCATGATTAGAAGAAATTGGATTAAAACTATTATAAATTTGAGCGAACGAATCGCCCTCTACACTGGCGTTACCGCGATGACAGCATTCGGGCTATGTCTAGAATCTTTAAAGGGCACTTGTTTATTTCTTTCTGCCAGTCTGTTTCGTCAACTGACATTCAAGAGCAGAAATGGAATCGCATCACTGAATCAACGCAATATTTTGAGCGTGAATGAGCGCTTTACGCCAGCGCAGTTATGCGCAGGACTGCATAACGGTGCGTGCAGAAGACGGCCTGCAATACACGACTCGTATCGATGTATAATTCAGGAGCATGCAAATTTTACGTTCGCTGAATGACTCGCTTGCTCCACTGCTCCTCTATGCTTCGGAGCACAAATTTATGCAGCTCCGCCAGCGGGCATTCGAACCAAACCTGGCGAGCACTGCGAGACGCACGCAGACCGACGCACGATACGGCAATGCGCGGTGTACGGCCGTATATATATATATATATATATATATATATATATATATATATATATATATAAAACACGGTGTGCCAGCGTTGTATACTTGTCAAGGCAGCTGCCTCGATCTCCATGGCACTAGGTTATCCTGGCAGGGGGACGGGCGATACCGCAACGAAGCTGTGTCGCCTGGTGGCCGGACGTCGCGTGGAGCCGTCGAACGCAGTGGCTTTGCCGGGGCTTCCGCAGGAAACCGCGCCTCTTCCCTGGCAGCTATGCTACCGCTGCCGTCAAGCAAGGCCCCGGCAGCGCCTTCTTCTGCGACGGCTCCAACAGCTAGCTCGCCACGCGCTTGGCGTGGCGTTCCGTTGGCGACAATCCCAACAGCAGCCCAAAACCTGCCTGCACGAGATCGACCCCGGTTCGCCGTCTACTCGGCGGGACTGCAGGTTCCCCAAACTCTTTTCGTTGACTCGAAACGTAGATATTGAGGCTCTAATCCAACGCTGCATCCCCGAAAATGTTTGAAATTACACTGAAATTGAATAATTAAAGAGTATTTATAAGTAACGGTTAGCGTCGCGGCGCGAAGGAACGCGCTGCCGTGCAACGCAGCCGGCTGCTCACGCGCCGATGTTTCACTTCGAGCGGCGCCATATGACGCAGACTGTACGGGCGGATGTGGTTTCATTTCAAAACCGTCTCTGTACAGCGTCGGGGAAAAAAAAAAGAAAAAAAAAAAGAAAATGCGGATGCCTGCTGACAGCTCACGTTGAAACTATTCCGGAATCAGACGCGGCAGCGCGTGCTTAGTCCAAACGGGCAATGAACAAGTCAAAACAACGGACACAAGAAAAAAAAAAAATAACGGTTCGAGGGACGTTCGAAAAACGCAGTGCGCGCGAAATGACAGGAACCGCATGGTATGATATCAGTGCAAAATTCCCGGAGTGCGAGGAGCGCGCGTCGCGGGAGACGATAAAACAACCGCAAGTTTTTTTGTTTTATTTTTTCGAGTCGGCGCGTCTTTTTCTTTTTTCTGGCATGACTCATCGCGCCAGGCGTCCACAAGCTGGCTTGCGTAACTGCTCGCGCATGCGCAAGCGCACGCGCCGTGCGCTGTACTCTCGAACCCGACCGCTTTGTGGCGTCGCATACTCTGGATCCCATCAGCGCTTTTAGCGGCAGACGACGACCCGCCGCAGTTTGGAGTGTTCGGCAGCACCGGTGTCAACGTAGTCAGCTCTGGTGCGGTGGTACGAGAGGAAAAAGAAAAGCTAAGCTCGCCAAGCCGAACCTCCGGGTCCAGTGGACAAAATCCGAGGTTGGTACTTCCATTATTCTGCCGTTTTTTTGCTGTGCCGCCAACTCGGAACAACGGGGGAACTGCGCGACGACGTCGTCTGCTCTTTGTTTTGGTTGTGCAACAGTCAACCGGAGGGTTAGGCCTGACGCGCCGGCGTCAAAGTTGGGCGTCGGCTGCAGCTTGCGCGCCGGGTGTGTTGTGCTTTGCTCGTTGCCGCTGCTGGTTATGCTTGTAGTTTGTGACTGACTTTGCTTTGCTTGACGATTCCGTAGCTTTCATCTAACTGCGTCCTGCCGATCTGTTTGAAAGGCGATCCCTTAGTCATCTAAACACAAAGCACTGCGATACGTCATAACAGCGTTTTTGTGTAACCCGAGATGGGGGGGGAGGTGTCGCGCAACTGTTTTGTGAGCTGGGACCTGTCAACCGAAATCTGGCGCGCCTTTCTTAGGCCTTGCATCGTCGCCCTTGTCGACGGAGTGGCCAGTCGTTCGCATTGGCAGTTTTCGCTGGGCCGGCAGGTTTGCAGACTCGAATAGCGCGTTAGGATTCTTGCTCCTTCTCTCCTCGGCTTTGGCTGGGCCGTCAATGACCTATATTGGTTGCGCCCGATTTTTGAACAGGGGCCAATGCCACCCCATTGGCGCTTATTTATGACCAGCCGTTCTTCGACTATTAATTTTTTTTTGTCGTGCCTGTCCCGTAATCAAAAAAATATATATCCAGTAGAGGCTTGATTCATAAGTTGCTTCCAAATTTGTCATGTCTTATGCAGTGTTATCTAGCACTTTTCCAGTGCTGCAACACCGTTACTCTAATGCCTATGTACAAGCGCACGCGTGACTACGTCTAAATTCGCTGTTTGCGTAACGGCGTGCTGTGTTCGACGCGGTACGACAGAAATGCGCACTTTGCGCTCAGTGGAGTTGCTTGCCACCTTCGGTACCTTGCCATTGCTGCCGGTTAAAATTTTCCCCGTGCCAAGAACGCATATGGGTGTAGTCTATAATTGTGCCACTTTCACGCCCGAGCAATGAAGCACCTCGAGCAGCTCAGTTTGACTTGTTTCTTTTAGTGGAAACTTTTGTATCTCGTTTCTTATTTCGCTAGGTAATGTATATCTAGAAGCGATTCTTCAGTCTCTAGAAAACCTAGACGTAGTACCAATGCAGCGTGCATAGTATACCTTACCTTGATCTGGCTGTTGAGATTTCAAGATGCTGCCCACCGTTATCATACCTGCACCGTCTGCTTGTTCGCTAGGGCAAAAATTTTCCTTTTTTTTTTTAAAGCATTGTTGCTTATCTCGCAGAACGGAAGGTGCGGTAGGTTACCGTCGTAAGTCTGTGATCTAATCCGGCGCTCTCAATCCCGGCTCCTCCTGCGGCCGGCGCTGCGGTGCTATGACGATGGGATGAAGCCGCGCATTTTGATTGTTGCTGCAGCAGTGTTCTGCCGTCGCGAGCTGATCTCTCCAACAGTCGTTTTTATCGGCGCGCATACCCGATAAGGGATGACATTTATTATAGACGTTCTTCCTCACGAAGGATGTTACTTGTGTCTTCTTGCATGTCGGACCGATGGTAGTCATAGCCGAGTTTGCCGTAATCAACGAGATTGATTCAGGTTTTAAGGAATCGCGGGCGACCCAGAAAGCAGGTCCCGACTGCTTCCTCGGGCAATTGTTTAACTGCTGCGACTTGGCGGCACGATTGGGCTGCTCTCGGTTAGTCCCGGCTCGGCTTGCGACGTAATAGCTATTCGATAACCATTTCGAATGAACGTGTCCGCCGCCACCAGGCCGATCGGCCTCTCTCAGCCGTGAATGCCGGCTTGGCCTTGTTTGCCAAAGATCTCGTGGGGGGAGAGTCGGACGCGTTGCCACGTCCTCAAAATAGCAGGCGGGCGGGCAGCCTCTGAGGGGCGCGTAGGCGCCGGTCGCTGCGCCCAAAGCTTGTGCGGGGAGGCCGCTACGGCGCCATAATTCTGCCCCGACCCCCTCTCAGCGTGCTCGCGTGGGACGAGTTCGCAAGCGTGCGGCCGCGCGCCTTGTGCCAAAGGGGCGTGGAAACAGTGCGCATACTGCGCGTTTACCTCCGCTATCTTGATTACCAGCAGGGGACATAGCTCTAGCATTCTAACATGGCGCGCGACCTTTTTATCCGGGGGTGCCTCTATCGTTGTCCGAGTGCAAACCTAATGGCTTGCATAGAGAGATATACTTTATTGTCGCTCAGTGGATTAGAAAAATAGCGCTTCTTCGTCTTCGCGCTCATTCATCGCGAGAATTCCACGCTTCCAATACATTAAAGCGGGTGCATACTGATATTCGGCGAACTCCATTTGTATATTTGCACGGTTATTCATTGCGACGCTATATCGGGTTTTCAGCGAAGGAAACACTTAAGTGAACGAAGAGGAATGCGTTTATCCCTGGAGCGTCTAGCGGCACCGAAACGTGTAGTCCCAGCGCCGCACGTGTCACTAGCACGTCTGAAGGAAGAGAGAAGAGCTTTGATTTGAAAAGAGCAGACACCGTAGTAGTTTGGCCTTAACCATTCGTCACATGTAACTCAAGCGCGCATGCGTGTAGTCTGCTTATTTATGCGTAATCGTGCTCAACATGCGTGCTCCCCCTACTTCGGCGTCTTCGGTAGCAGACGACACTGGTTGAACCATGCGCTTGAGAGGCGTCGTCCGGTTGATCCCCCCCCCCCCCCCCCCTACCTTTCATCCGCGGCGCGTAAACCCTTTCGTGGGGAGGCGGCAAACGTGACTGGGCTAGTTTCTAGGGCGACAGTGTCCATTGTTCCGCCTCCCTCCTTCATCCCCCTCCCGCTGCGATGCGGCCTCGCGGCCCCGTCCGAGCGCGACGCGTGACCCCGCGTGAGCGGCGCAGCCAGAAGCCGTCCTGCCGCCCTTCCCCGCAACCACTCGTCGGGCTTCCTTCTCATTTTCTCGGCTGGCTGCCTTTGGCGGCGATGCGCCTGCAAACTGGCCCGCCGCTTCCGCCGCCTTTGGTTGAGTTCGTACCGGTAAACGTCGTGGGCCCGCACCAGCCCCCCCCCCCCCCCCCCCCACACCACTTAGAGCGCGTTGCGCCTGCGAACTGGCGATTCTAGACCAGCAGCGCAGCAGTTTGCTCGGCAGCGCCCTTGGGCATAGGCCCGTACACAAAGTACTGCATAGCTCTCCGCGGGCCGCACCCTGACAGGAAAAACAGAGATGGGGTTCAAGGGGAGGTTGGGGAAAGAAATGGGAAAATAGAACAAAATGGTCTGAGTACTCTTTACTATGACCTTGGGCTGCACATGGGACCCTTGGTTTACAAGGTTTACTATGCCGAGTTCTGCTAAAGGGACTTTAGTCACATTAGTAGTAACAGTACTTTTGAAATGGCAAGGTGTCTAGAGGATACTGTTAGGGACATCAAGGTTGCTTCACTATAGTCACTGTTAGAAGACTGCACTGGGCACCTACCACGGTAGCTCAGTGGTTGGGGCGTTTTGCTGCTGAGTACGAGGTTGTGTGCTTGATTTCCAGCTGCGGTGGCCATTCTGGTAGGGGTGGGATGGAGAAATGCTCATAGTGAGTATGGCATGGTTACGAAAGCCTGGGTGGTCAAAATTTAGAGCCCTCCATTGCAGCGACTGTCATAGCCTCTGTGTTGCTTTGGGATGTTAAACCCTGTCAGTCAATTTTGTTGTATTGGAAAATAAATGAACTTAACCTAGGAGCTTGCATTGCTTGAGAAAGGAGTGTTGGGAACACTGGACGAGAAGGTATAACTTGATAGCTCGATGTGGCATAATTTCAGTTGTCTATCCTAGCTGGCTTGCCTTTGGTAGTGTAAGCTTGTTAGTCTGTCTTTCAAGAGTTTGTCTGATTAGCACGTTTTGCTTGTGCTTTCGAAAAGTGACATAAATTAAAACTTTGACTACTGCCTCAGTTTTCTTCATGACCTGCACAGGCATAAACATTCTGATCAGCTTGAACTGCTAAATTGGCTCCTGTAGTTTTCTAGTTTGAAATGAATCACTTCATTGGTAGGGGGTTGCTACAGTCTCAGAAATCGCTCAGTTTTTATAGTACTGCTGTTTCTCTCTGGAAGCAGTGTTCACAATGGTTTAGGCAGGTGCATGCTGGCGTTGTGTGTGTGTGTGTGTGTGTGTAACTAACAGCGTGTGCATGTTGACTGCCCCCATGCTGTCCCACCCTGGTTACCATGGACACAGTGGTCATCCCCTTCCTTCTGAGCGTGCATCATGGACAAGCACCCCAAGTAAGCAGCCTTTTGCTGTGTAGAGAAACTGTTGCATGGTAGCTGTAGGATCTTGTGCAACTAATTGAACTTTCCGTTGGGGGAGGGGAAGTGACAGTGCACCACATCTCTGAACTTTTGTGTGTAACTGCCTCAACAATGCTTTTGAGCTGAGAAAAATGCAGGTTTGCAACAGCCAAGAGTATGATGACAATTATAGTTCTCGTTGAAAAGGGCTATAGCCAGCGTGTGTCACTCATGTAAGCACTGTTATGCAATGTCAACTTTCTACAATTAGGGAGTTTTAGAAATAGTGTCCCCAAATGGCTTTGCATACTGAAAAACCCGAACCTCTTCGTATGCCTGGCTGATAACGCCCTCCAACTTTGGCTTCCCCCATTTCTAATACTCCCTTTGTTTCTCATGCAGGGAGCTGTAGTAAAACCCTAATGTTAGTTTCTGCTTAAAGATAACTTAAAACTTTTAAAAATGCTACAATTTATGAGAATGCAATGCATGCTAATGTTTTTACCTGGTTTTTTGCTGTGGAAACTACTGCCGAAAATATTTCATGAGATGGGGCAGTGCGCGAGCTGTTGAGTGTTTTGCTTATGCACCTTTCTTTCTATTGCTTCTGCTTTTTTTTACAGAGTCTTGAATTTCCACCTTTGAAATGTTGGCACTGTTAGTGACTAGTCAGTTAGAAACCATTTAGATTTTCACTATTAGTCGAACCCGGATATATCGAACCTGCTTATGTCGAATTATTGTGTGTAACGAACAGCAGTAAATCCCCCTTAAATTTTTGTATAAACTTTTCATTTTATATATCGCATTGCCTATATATCGAACTTTATGATCCCCTTCACTTTCAATATATCCGGGTTCGACTATACAAGGAGTGCTCGCTGCACATACTATTGCAGCATACTATGGCTTAGAACTATACATCTTCTACCTTGCTAAATGTAGTGTTGCCCCATTTCTCCTGTAAATGGCAGCTCAGTTCAAAAATTAAGATTGGTTTCTACCAAGATCTCCTGTTGCACATCCTGGCAATACATTGCAAATTAGGGAGTTCCGGATATGAAGCTGTTATTTTGTCAGCTACTAATCATTTTCAATTAATAAAGCATATTTTTGTTCACCGGAAACTGGAGACAAGTTTTTGTTCGTCCTAAATAATCTAGAATGATTTACTGTTAATGCCTCAAAGTGCCAGGTCAGAATCCCAGTTTGCATGTTAAGTAGAAAACATGTGCCTGGAATGGTCTGTATTTAATGGTAGAGAAATTCAACCTGGTAGCTTTTGGTACATTATCATGTTTGTGCATATAACCTACACCGAGAATTTAATGCAAGAAGGGGTGTGTTGCACATCCACAAGTCTTTTTTTTGCCTCCAGGCACAGCCACATTTCTGGAAGATGTTCATGAAGGCAGAATTCGCTTATAAATACGCTATGTATTACTATAAAGCTGCACTGTGGTTCAGCAGGAGAGCATCTGTGAAACATAGAATACAAAATTTGTTTCTTCTTTCAGTGCAAAAGCACCACAGAAAGTAAACGAGAATGAAAATACAGGCTCACACAAGCACTGTCTACTGTTCTACTGTGGACATTGTCAACTGTTTTAATTTTTGTGGTACCTTTGCACCAGAAATAAACCCATACCAACTAGCCCAGATATCAGCACTTGCGAAAATTGTTTCCGCAACTTTCCTTTGTGCGACTTGTTGTATTACATCGTCTTTTTACCAATTCGAATCTGGTTTGTTGCGTGCGGCTACGTGAGCGAGTCATGTGCATAAAATATTTTCCATTTCCCAGTGTTCTAATTGCGTATATTATATGCAGTGGGCACCTTATGGGAGCACAAAGTACCTAAATCTGCAAATTCTGATGCTGCAGGATGTAGTCTTTGGTGCACAATCTGGCCTAAGGAAAGAAAGGGGTGCTCTCTGCCGGTATATTTGTCTACTAGTCAGTTCGTTTCCTTAACTGTGCCTTCAGTGTGATAAAGGCATTTGTTTTGGCGCAAATGACTGAGGGCTAACACATTTGCTGTTGCAGATGTCGTTGGTTGCTGCCACAAAGCATTTACAAACAAGTGATTTCTAACCATGTGATTTCCCTCCATCCCTATTGTTTGCTCTGCTCATGTGTGCTACATTAGATGTCACTGTCTCGGATGTTGTACAGTGTTGGCTGATTTGATGACCACACATTCCTAGGGTTGCCGACGAGATTCAGCAGGAGCTGGCCAGCTTCAACGCTGCCTCCTTGAAGCACACCGAGACCCAGGAGAAGGTTCTTCTTCCTTCCAAGGAAGGTTTGTGTCCACCTTACGGATTAATCAGTCTTGCACATTTTGTGTCATTTTTTTTTGTTTGGAGGTTTTTTCTGGCGTAGTTTCCCATTGCCTAGTACGTGCTGGTGCATGCATTTTTGCGTGTGCATGGTGTAATAGTGCATGGTTGAGTCATCAAGCTTAAACTGCCCGATATTGTTTGCAGTGTCAACGCTGTTTAGTGGAGCAAAAGTATTAACTACACCATTGTTATAGAAAGTCTATTTCTGGGGCCATGTTTTGCAGCAATTTTCATTTCCTATTCTTCACGCCCTTTGTCAGTCAGCTTGGACGCAGCTGTGCTGCTACATTATTGCCAAGATCTGTCACTCGGGGCAGCAGATCAAAATGGAAAATGAAACAGATTGTTCGAAGAAATAGGCCCTGGTATTTGTTAAATCAATATTGTCGCTGGCAGTGTGAATACTAGCAGCATAAGTTTACATGTGAACCAGGTCGAAAAGTTAGAATGCGTTGCTGGGCATTATCAGGTTTGACTGCATTTGCAACGATGGCTTAATTGGAGCTCCAAAGCATACATGTTCGGACTACGCTGTGAACGGAAATCGGCTACAGTGTGATTGCATGCCACATTTCGATGTAATTGGGCACAACAGGCATTGATAGTTTTTTTTTTTTTTGTTGTTGTTCGCGACCTGCCGTGGTAGCTTAGTGGCTATGGCATTGCATTGGCAAGCTTGAGGTCGCAGGTTTGATCCCGGCCGATACGGCTGCATTTCAATAGGGGCCATATACAAAACCGCTCGTGTACTTAGTTAGGTGCATGTTCAACAAGCCCAGGCTGTCAAAATTATTCGAGTCCCCCACTATGGCATGCATCATAATCGGACCGTGGTCTTGGCACGTAGAACCCCAGAATTGAATTTTTTTGTTCACATTTCAATTTATGCCGAGTACCTTGCCTGGTGATTTGAGCACTGTACTGGCACCTTGAAAGTTGCAAATAGCTCACTTGCAGTCTTGTTGAGTCAGTGGCCTGGAGGAAAGGCAGGTGAGTTTCCGTGAAGGGTGCCGGGAGCAGGTAAGGCTGTCCATGAAATGTGGTGTGCATGGCCTGTCGTGCAGATGTGCAGCAGGAGAAGATCCACAACAGCCTGCTGGAAGGTGTGGAGCAGTTTGAGAAGACGAGCATGAAGCATGCACAAACGCAGGAGAAAGTGTGCCTCCCCAAAAAAGAAGGTTAGCGCCAGGTGCGCGTAACTTCTTCCTGGTGCCACTCCTTGGAACTTTAGCACTTACAATCCTTACATAAATGTGTAATGTTTCCTTTAATCCCTTAGTGTGTTGTAGTCATGGAGTGATTGGTGACGCATTTGACTGGCAAGGCAGGCAGTACAAAGTAGGTGCTGCAATATCTGATGGCCAAAATTTATTAGGAGCGTTGCTGGAAAAGGCTATAAAGGAAAATTTAGTAAAACTTGCATTATCTGTGAAGTCATTCGATGAAAATTGTGTACTGCAGTATGATAATGTTACTTTCAATGCAACTTGAAAATCTATTCTCTAAGGTGTTTGGTAGCAGCACTTATAAAGGTGGGCGACTATAAATTTTTTCAAATACAAATATCAAATTGAATAGTCGAATGTGTGTATTTACAGTAAGAATATTTGAATGATTAAGATACCACACTTTACTGAATAGTGCAAAAGAGCGCTATCGAGCAGGGACAAAGGATATTTTGAATGCAAGATAACTGTCATTAAAAAAACTACCCTGATAGCCTCACAACTTTTAGAGCATGGCTGCAAACAAGTACAATTTTCCAAGAATGGCTGTTGTATGACTAGGTTTCCAAAAACTCTTAAGTGGTTGCCAAGAAAAGATCAGAAGTTGTGGAGAAAGAAGGGAAGCTGCAGAGTCTCGTGCCGTAGATGCATGTAAAAGGAGCCATTCTAAGGAAAACATCAAAGGTTGTACCATAAGTCATAAAACTCGTACATGACTAGTGCCAAAAACACTGACAGACTACAACAAATATCGCTGGTTGTCGTGTAGGTTTTTGCTGCGAAACCAAGGACGGATTGCATTACCCATCTTGCTCCTGCATTGCTTCGAAATTGTTATTGCTGTTCACTTCTGATAACTTGCAATAACTGCAGTGTATCAGTGGACTGAGTTGAACCTAATGAAATTCGAGCATCTCTGGGAAGGCCATTGCGTTTTATGTAGGCTACTTGTTCCAATGGCTGCAGCAGAGGCTGCTGCTAGTTTAGTAGTAATATGGAGTGGCACCAGTGAAGTTTGTTCTGTGTTCATCTCTTCAGCTCTTGGTGGTTGGGTCTTGGCATGGACATCCTAGCCTCTGTCTTCGTCTTTCTCCTTCATTGTGACAGTGAACTTGTGCTTTTGAGAATGAGTGTCTTGTTTATTATTGCCGCTATATTAAGCCCTGGTGTACATGCACTAAAGCTAGTGAACTATAATACAAAACATTAGCACTCTCAGCATCCTGCAATAGGCTTTGAGCTAGCTTTGTACACTGTTAAGCTTATCAAAATAAGTATTCATTTGTATTGCACAAGCATTCTTTAAAACAATGTACATGTATTTTGATTGTTCGTGTTCATAGTTTATGCATGTGACATTGTCACGAGACTGCACTTCGCATATGGTTGGTTGGAATAAAGTGGTGTCTTGGCATTGCACAAACAGGAGCAAGGTACCATACTCCTCTTTGCACTTTACTGTGCCTGTGGACAGTTTATTGGTGGTGTTATGCCATTTGCACTGAGCCAGTGCTGATCTTTTTCTGCAGTGTCCCAAAATGGACAACAACAGGCAAGCATTATTAGGTGGCATCAAGGGCTTTGAGAAGTCCCGGTTAAAGCACACAGTCACCAAGGTGAAACAGTTCAAGCCCACAGCACAAGGTTCGAGAGGCACGGCATGGCAGAGTGATAGCCCCCTAGAAACATAGCTGCTATCCCTTTGACCCCAGTCTGGTGTAGCAGCAGTTGCAGCAAGCATTTCAGTGGTGCTTTGCCGCCACTGCATGCATGGTGGCCTCCAGGCAAAGCTTTTGCACTGTGGCTTACCAAGATGTGAACCAGAAGCAGTCGTCGAGTGTGAAAACTCCTTGCTTTATTGGGCATTGTGCACATTCCCAAATATGCCAGGGCTGGTCCTCACCCTCTAATCCTTTACTCTGCTGTCTCCCTTTTGCTAAGACCTGGTAAACAAGGTGCTTTTGCTTCAGCACCTCAAAATTGCACTCCCGGGTTTCGTTGCAGTTGCCAAATTGTTTTTTTTGTAACAAGTTTGTGTTGCGCTTTGGTGCATTTTAACTGCATTCTATGGTGTGCACCGTTTCATTTGAAGGCAGTGAGACTCTGAAGAGGTGCAGTAAGTTGGAAGATCGTGCAATATTTCAGTGAATTGTAGGAAATTCGTAGTAATGGCTGATAGCATTGGCTGTTTCATGTATTCGGCTCATGGCACGTTCATCAATATCCATGCCATCAAACTACATGTGCACCAGTTCAGGGTCTCCTATTAGGCTGTTAAGTGTGGTGCCTTGTCCTAACAATTGTGTGGTTTCTGCAAGCATGCCTCTTTTCCTTAATCTATCCGGTCCTGTCCTAACAGTGCATGTTTTCCTCATTCAGAGTAATTGACATGCTATCTTTTTTGCAGACATTGAGTCCGAGAAGGAGCACAAGCAAATGATTGAAGGCATCGAGACCTTTGACCCCTCGAAGCTGAAACATGCGGAGACCAGTGTTAAGAACCCACTGCCGACCAAGGAAGGTATGCCCAGTCTTGTTTATAATGGACATGGCAGGTGCTGCACTTAGAATTTAGCATCATTGTTTCAACCTGTAGCCCTCTTGTAATGAGGTGCAATGCTTAAGATGTATGAGGAGCTCACAATATTTTGAAAGCTTCCAGTCCTCCTATGAAATCATTTAAGGACCATATTTGCACATACATAACACGCAAGGTGATTTTAGATCTGAAAATAAAATTGGGTACGGAAGCTAACAACTTAGCTGCATCTTTTGGCTTGAACAAGGAGCTTTTGCATAGCACGATCAGCGATCTGGTACCACAGTGCAATTTTTTGTAAATTGCGTGTGCCAGGGCCTGTGTTGGTGTGCATTGCAGTATCACTGCACATAAAAGGCTTACGAGCATTATATGCTCCTATTGAGAATGAGATGCACAAACTTAAGGTAACAAAAGGCTGGCAAAGCTAATTATGCAGTTGGCTCATCTCTTCCAGGATTCTGCTTTATGGTGGCAATGAATATTGCAGAACTAACTTGTGTGCATAGCATGAGGTATGCTGCCACAGCTATTGCAGTTAGCTTGCTTAGCGAGTGAGCGACATTTGCTCCATTTTAGGTGCTTGGTTTGTTACATCTTTCTATGCAATGAAACTTCACTTGACCAAATATTTCAGTTTGAACCTTATGGAACCTACCACAGTACCATTACATTCAATGTAAGTAAATGTAGTGTAGTGAATTGCTGTAGCACTTTCGTAGCCATTCTAAAGAGGCACGCTCTAACCAGGTATCGTAAACAGGCCTGCAATAATACACGTTGAATCCATACCATGTCTGTGTAGGTGCATAGTGGTTCTTGGTCTCACAGTAATTCAAATCAAAATTTCAAAGCTCCCATTTCGGGTTTGTGACAGCAGTTGGCCTGCTGCTAATTTTACAGAATGCTTCTGATGCGAAGTCGCATCTACACCTGCTGTTATTAGCTGTGTGATTCTTCTATTGAGTATGTCTTCTCCTTGGTTTCCAACCAAGGCAGCCAAATTCTGATGAGGGATGACTGCAAAAATACTCAGGTTCTGATCAAAATTCTGAACTGTACACTACGAGGATCAGTGTGCTACTAGCATATTCTATTCTAGCATGTTCTATCAGTCTGCTGCTAGCATATTCATAGTGCCAGATAAATCGAATAAAAGCAGTATACATTGTTGTATTTAGAGGGTCAATTGTGCAAAGCTTATCTACAAAGTGGCATGATATTTGTATTCGTAATTGTGGCCTTCGTACAGGCATTTTCAAGTTTTATTGAATCTTAGTTAAATCAAACGATTTTAAGCAGTTTGAAATTATTGTGAGCCTACAGCAGTTACCATCCCATAGGCCCCATTTAGTCATGTAATATACCTTGCATGCATATTCAACATTAAATGTGCTAATTTCTGAGGTTCTTGTTTTACAATAGCTGTGTACATGTGAGCTCGATCAAATGAAGTTTCATTGTAGCTTAACATTTTTTCTCTACTAATCTTAACAATCCTCACAAAAATGTTACTTTTTGTCCTGCATGTGCTTCTGCTTGTTGCTTAGAATTGGTCGCCACGCTTTTTCAGCATGCACCACGTTTAAATTTTAAAGCTTTCTTTGGGAGCCGATCCTGTTTTTGTTTGTTTCATATCGGATCGAATGCATGTGCGCTCTGCAATTCCCATTGGCGTGTGGCGGGATGGCCACTCCATCCCCTTCTGACGAAATGCTGTTGCAAATAAACTTATATTCATTCATTCATTCATTCATTCATTCATTCATGCATTCATTTCGAATGGCTAACATGCATCGGGTATATCGTCGCCGAGTAAACAGGAAAAAAGCTTTCCTTGTGTTCAGTCATCAGGGTTGTCATTGTTTGCCTTGCATCAGGTATAGAAGCATTGTATTGTGGGTGTTAGCATTTTGATGACATCTAAAGCACATCCAAAGAAAAGGTTCTGTATTAAATAAAATTGTTTGATTGATCCACTAAAAATTCTTAAATTAAAATGGTATCAATGTGTGTAATGTTTAGGAATAAAATTTGCAAGAATCACTTACAGGAAAACATTTGCTTCCTTATAGTACCTAGGTACTCCTGAAATTCAGAATCCAAATAAAGGTTTTGCTTCTGGTCTACTTTTCATAAATGTCTAGTTACTGCGTGAAAGAGTAATCTGTCTTTTTAACATTTATGTAGCTTGTGCAGCCTGGTCTCTGGTTCCAGTGTTCCTGTTGTAGTTACATGAAACTGTTTTCTATGTGTACGCAGTTGCAATGTTATTTTGAGTGCACATCGCTGGTGCCTTAAAGTCTTCCGTTTGTTTGCTGGGCTGATATAATGCCACAATTATTTTTGCTCGGCTTTAATTTATTCTGCCGGTCACGACCAGCCATCCTTGTTATAACATAGGTGGAGTGCTGTTTGAAGAATTGGAATAGAATTGTTACATTATCCTGGCCCTGTACTTGTACTTAAACTTGATCTTTACACTTCATTGTGCTGTGCTAATGCTTTCAAATTGCTCAAAGAAATGTGCACCCATTTTTAAAGCTACCTCGAGATCGGTGCTTGGTAGAATACATAAAATAAACCATTAGACTTCCAGTACCAAACATTTCAATGGTGGGCTGGCTAATTTCTCAAATTGCAACACCAGTCTGACAACTGTAAGAAATATTCCATAATGCAAACTAGAATGCACATTCCATCGCAACAAAGGGCCGAGTGGCCCATTTTTACGATAGGCTATACACACAGAATTTAACTTGTTATTTGCTGTTTGTAAGCACATTTACTATAACAAGGATGAGGACTTTACAACTGGTGTGCAGCGATTCTATTTAACGTCACCATCACTTTGAGAATGCTAATTTCTGACAAATGACATTAGTGCTTCTGGATGCTCGTGGTGGCTGACTCGTTATTTGTTTTTGTTTTTCAGTCATAGAGCAGGAGAAAGCCGCGTGAAGAGCTGTGCTAATGCCAACACAACCGATGCCAAGAGAAACAAAGATCCAGTCATCGTGTATCTCCTTGTCCCGCTTTTTTTTTTTTCTGCATCCTCCCGGGGGGTCTTCCTCTTCACATCCTGGGCATGCATCCCTCTTGTAACTCGGTGGCCACACCAGCCATTTCTTTAGTAGCATTATTGCTGGCAGCCTTTCATGAACAGAGGTGCTTGTCTGTGCGTGCATGGTGTCGGTAGCAGAGGGTCACGAATGCTTAAACCTGTGCAACCAGAAGGTGCTCTGCGGTTGGGGTTGCCTTGGCTGGCGTCTATGGCTGTGCTGCGTTTTTACACATCGACACCATGCAGCGACAGGTTGTGTGAAAGATTCCTGTTTAGGCTGCCTTGCAATTTGCAAACAGGATTTTCGAGCTGGTTGTGGCACCTTTCGTTATTGATGCATTTTGTACGTGGAAAGGCGGTCGGATGTTTATTTAATAAATAATTTCACTTTCGGAACCGTCTCAATGCCAATGTTTTCTCAAGTACTGCAGGAGCAGACTGACAGAGCTGGCGACATCAAAGGTAGGTTGGCGGCTGGTGGCTGTCGTTCGCATTGCTTCGCCCTTCGGGTGAAACTTCCGAAGTATTGACAGTGTTAGCAATTGGTACCGCCTTAAGGCAGAATATTGCACTAAGTGACTGGTAGCTTTATGGGCAAGATCAATAAAATGCGTTCGTAGTAGCAAAGCAGCTAGGGAGCACGCCACGCAGCCGCGTCCATCGCAAGCGAACGGTGCGTCCAGAGTTCTGCATATACTGTGACCCTCCCAACTCGTGGCACGCGCGAAGAACGCGCATTGAGGAGCAGCTCGGCTCACCCTTGCAGAGTCGACCTATCGCGTAAAGCTCTCTCGTTTCGAGCCATCTGCCGATCCAACTGCCCACAGGGGCGTTAAGTCATTGTTCAAGGACGCCGTAACTCGAGACGGGCTTTGGGTAACTGCAAAGAGGCCCAAGCATCGCGCTTGTACTGCAGACGCTGTGCAACACCTTCTGGCGCATTATCTCGGAATGGTTGTTGGGCCAAAACTGGAAAACTGAAATGTCTGGGAACTTTGCCATATTGAAACATTTGGAAGGGTGTGGGATCAGTAGGGGAATATGCTGTTTTACCTTCAGTGCGCTATTCGTCCAGGAAATTGTATTTTTTGAAGGGACCGGTTCCCCATTGAAGCCAATTGCGAATCGTCGCTAGGCTCTGAAAACGGGGAATGCTTTTCGGTCATGTAATTGTGAAAGTAATTGCCATTTAGGCAACTAAATTAGAAGTCGTATTAGGCAACAGATGGAAGCTCTTGCAACCTCTCGAACCATGTGTGAAAACTTCAGTGGCTGCCAGCAACACCACCACCGGACTGTGGCACGGTTTAGTGGAGTTGCAGCCGTACACCGTTTCGACCGTCTTCACAAATGGCAGTACTGGAATTGGGTTACGCATTTGGTCTGTTCGATTCGCATGCACTTCGCGAGCTCCCTGCGCAGTCTCAAGCTCGTGCAGCGCCAGTTAAGAAGTGTAGTCGCAGCTTGACACGAACGCCTATGGTCTGCTGCGTTGGCATCTCGCGCCTTACAGTTGTACGTCGTAGAAGGCTACAGCGCGGAACCGACGAAGACAGAGCGCTGTCTGTGTTCTTTGTGTGCCTCATGTCTTAGTCTGTTCCGCGCTGTAGCTTTCTACAATGTTCAACCAAGCCCAACTGGTTGCTCCCCTTCAGTTGTAGGCGTTAATTGCCCAGCGTGTGTTGCGATTGTATTGCGAATGCCCACTTGTCAAATTCACGGCTGCCGTGCCGTCTTTGCCAGCACTCCGACAGCGAGTAGTTGCAATATATAGGCAATACAGACGGGAAAAAAAAAAAGGGGGGGGGGGGGGGGGAGATGGCAAGAAACTGCTTTGAATACGAGTTCAGGCGTGTTTACAACGAAGCTGTATATGGCTAGGTTCTGTCTAAAAGTGCGTGCGTCGATAGAGAACAGTGGGCCGATCCCGAACATAGTGCCGGGCCGATATATATATATATATATATATATATATATAAATTGTAATTTTAGAACATATAACAGCTTAGCTGGTCGTCGTCCTTCACAGAGTGGAAGGACATTACGTTTTTTAATCATGTCTCGGGACACTGCTTTCCTCGTGGACGTGGCTGCCGTCGTTGCTGACAAGGATTTATAACCCCTTCCCTCTTTCAGACAGGCACTCATCCTGGAAAAAAATTACGCTGAACCCTTGCACCGTGGTAATGGCTCTATTTACTCTTTGCGGACGTGGACGCTACGTGGCCTTAATTTTGAGGCCCGATTTTGATGTTCAGCGCGCAGACGACAGCGCTACACTGCGACCTGCAGGGAGTGGAGAATCTTTTAAGGTCGCGGTAAACGCTTGTGCTACCCCTGTGCTTAGTCGTAAAATTTACAATGTGGCACATTGCTCTCGTTATCGTTAAGCTCTGAACGACTAGACTGGCGAATGAGTAGAATTTAAGACAGTATACTGGAAAGCTGGCTTCACAGCAAGCAGCGCTAATGGTTTTGTGCAAGGTAGAGAGGAAAAGAATATTCCCTGCTTTGTCATTAGCTGCACTGAAGTTAGTGCTTCTTCCCGTAGGAATTGCTGCCGTTGAAAGAAGCTTTTCCACCATGAACAGGCTGTATAGCACAACCCCCGTAGTAAGTTGTGTTAGACATACATGCACCAAACCAAACCTATATGATGTGAACCAAGAAACCACGTCGGGTATTGTAGATAACGTGCGGGGTGGCACGGTGCAATTGTGTAGTTTGTGTAGCCCCAACTTTTAGATGCGAAGCATCTTTTGGTCGGGGCTATGTCACTCCCTCCATCCATCCGCAGTGCGGCGTCCACACCCGCACTGCGCATCCTCCTCCCCCTCCTCTCCTTGTCTCATCTCTCCTCTCGGCATTCCTCCTCTCCGACGTTCCTCTCCTCTCCGGATTGCGCAACGAATGGCAACACCTGCGGCTCCGCGCGCGATAGTAATGACAATGCCTCCTTTACTAGATGCCCGTCGCGTTGCTCGCTTTCCCATTGGGGCGGCGGTTCCCTTAGTTCAGCATAAATTCTGTGAGGCGGCGCTCGTTGCCTTTTCAACTTCCGGCGGCGGCGGCAGCGGTGGTCGACGACTTCCGCCGGCCCTTCTATAGCGCCTGCCGACTCCGAGACGGGGTAACAGATGCTACAGTAATCTCAGAGGCCGCAGCACGTGATCTAAGTTGCAGACGTGCGCCACAAGCGGCGCTCGTTGCCTTTTCGCGGAGAAGAGAAAAGGGAGAGGGCACGGAACCGGGTTTACCGGACCACGCGGCAGGCATCTAGTAAAGGAGGCATTGGTAATGATGATAATGCGAAGCAGCTTAGGTTAGAGGCGCGGCGGTATGCGCTGCATACTCCGCTGGGGGGCGCCACTGACGCGCACGCGCGCTCCGCTCCTCATTTTCCTCTGGCGCTGAGGCGTGCTCCCACAAGGGCTGCAGAAGATCGCGCCAACCTTTCCCTTTCCATACGAACCACTTACTAATTCTCCTCCCGCAACACCGCGATGAGTGCCACGGACAGCGCCAGCATCAACGCCAGTGTCAGCGCCGTGGACAGCGCCGCGGAGAAGAGGGCTCGAGCCGCTGCCACGAAACGGCAGCGGTGACAGGCCGATCTGAAAACTAATGCGTACTTAAGTCGATCCCATGGCTGCTTCGCATACAACTCAGGGTTCCCCTAAGGGAAGATGGTGTAATTTTTTAAAAATTATTATTTTGTTAATGTGGTAGCCACGGTTGACCTAGTAGTTTCTTTGGATATTGTATGTACCGGATTGCAGCGGACACGATGCGCATAAATACTTTTTTTTTTAATGCGAATCATTTCTTGGCGATCACATACCACTTTGAGAGTATCTATCTATCGGCTTACGTCTTGGTGCTGTCATGGTCGTTTTGTTAACTTGGTATGTACGAAAATTCACATAGTATGACAAGAATGTAGGAAGAGCATATGTTAAATGATAGGTCATAAAACAGACACCTCCGTCTTGGTGCTCTTATAGTCGTTTCGTTAACTTTGTAGGCTCCCCGCACACTGCTTCGCATAATATCGATTCCCACAGGGCGCGGGAGCTGCAGGCTTTTTTTTTTGTTCTTAGTTATATTTAAATTGTATTGTTTAAGGTATATAGCTCCTCCGTGTCTATTGTGCTTGGTATTTTTTTTTCTCGTGCAAAGTGATAATGTACTTAGTTTTGAAAACGTCTGCCCTTTGTTCTTTCAATAAGACTTGTAGATGAAGAACTTGCTTCACTTTGTTCTGCATAGAAAAAAAAAAGTATAAACAATACGCTCGAGGAACTCGTGGAGGCGCAACAAGTGTCCCAACTCGAGCGCCTATCCAAGACCCGGCCGGGAAGACACGTGCTCGAAAAGCTCGGCATATCACATAATCACAGGATCGTATGACCAGGTTCCACGACATCCCGACACACTATCAGTTACAAAGACACGTATACCCTCACGCTAGGTTAGACAGGACGCAAGCAGTACACTACAGACAAATACAAACGGATTCTTACATGCAGAAACCCCAGACTCATGCACGCCATGTATCCACACGTGTACACTACAAACAGATGCACATCGTGTGGCAAGGTTGCCACACTTAATCACATGTTATGGGAGTGTCAGGACTTAACAAACAAGTCCGGCAGTGCCGACCCCTCCGCCTCCAGCCTCCGCTCGCGCTGGAAGACCGCAATGCTCAGCTCGAACCTGACAGCACAACTCTGGGCCGTCCAGCAAGCCGAGGAAGCCGCTTCGAGACAAGTTGCTTCTTATTTGTGAAATCAAATGAAAAGTCTAAACGCTGTCCCTTATGTTCTTGCAATTTTCAAATGTCGTGACAGAATGCCATGGGTGTTTAAATGTAGTACACTTAAATCTCGTTATAACGAAGTCGAACGTGCGCCGAATTTTTTTCGTTATAACCATTAGTTCGTTATAGCCACTGGCTAATTATTATACTGCTAATTACAGGTAAATGTCATCACGGAGGTATTAGCTCCCGTCGCAGCCGAGTTGCTGTATCTACAGTAAAGTGCTAATCGAAAAACAACGAAAAACTGGGATCAAACACAAGAACACAAGAGTTGATTTTATTGCACTCGACGCTAACCGCGTAGCCTTTCAAGTAGACGGCGCGAAAAAGTCTGTGATGCTTCGCTGCTGCATCGTCCGCCAGTGAAGGATGGCCTTCTCAGCTGAGTCTCTGGCTTTTCTCTGGAGTAGTGCCCCACTCACGGGCAATTTAGCAACCCGTGCTTTCAAAAACCACTTGAACAGCGCCTCTTCCACTGCTTCAAAGTCCGGAGACCGAAGCTTCTTCCGCGTACCTTTTACGCCGCGCGCAACAGCGTCAGTGGTGACTTCCTTGCTGCTGAGAATTGTAGGAAGTGGGCTCGGCGCGATGCCGAAGTTCTTGGCCACTTGCGTTTTCTCCGCCCCTGATGCAACAGCTCTAATTATGGCTGCCTATTGACCCAGAGCGACAACTTTCCGTTTTCGTTTCGAGCAGCTGCTACCGTCAGTCATTTTCCTGTCGTGTAATCGGCAACACGACGTAAAAATCACAGCATATCAACGAAGTGAATGATGAGTGGGCGAAGCACCGGGGGATCATTCGGGTAAACCACAGCTACGGACGAGCAGGGGCGGATCCAGGTTTTTTCTGAGGGGGGGGTCAGCTTCTGTCAATGATGATGATGATGATGATAGTAGCCTTTCTTATTTACCGAAATTCACCGTTTCTGCTCACGATAAAACCGCGTTTTATACGGCTAGAGCAACACCTGTAGCCCACCGTGATGGCTCAGACAGCGTTGCGCTGCTGAGCACGAGATCGCGGGATTCGTGGCGGCCGCATTTCGATGGAGGCGAAATGCAAAAATGCCCGTGTGCTTGCGTTGTAGTGCACGTTAAAGAACCCCAGATGGTCAAAATTAATCCGGAGCCTTCCGCTATGGCGTGCCTCATAATCAGAACTGGTTTTGGCACATAAAACCCCAGAAAGAGGAAGAAGACCTGTAGCGAAACCAGGTATCGGTTTCTCGAGCTTATAGGAAAAGGACGTTACCCAATACAGCCATGTGCTTGGCGGCTGCGCCTGATAATACCGGGTGTTCAAAACTAAGCTTTATGCTTTTCTTAAAATTAGGCACTGGGACGCACACGAAGACCACCTGTGCAAATAAGTTATGTGGCCAGGGGAGCACAAAGTGAGATGATAATTATCGCTGTGAGCAGCCCAATTAACTAAAATTGAACAATTATTTTTTTGTCGACTGCAGTAAGTGGGTATGTTTGTATTGAAAACTTAGAGGCAGTCGTGTTTATTACTGCACTCAATAAAAAGCTAATTATTCAATTTTAGTCAGTTCGGCTGCTGACAGCGATAATTATGATCTCACTTTGTGCCCCCCTTGGCCACATGACTTATTTGCGCAGGTGGTCTTCACGTGCCTCCCAGTGCCTAATTTTAAGAAAACCATAAAGCTTAATTTTGAACACCTGGTATATCTAGCCTGTAATGTTTCTTAAAATAAAATTTGGGATGATCTGTTGCAGGTTCGTTATAAATGCGTAAGCACGGGTCCGTCTTTGGAGTTCTGTTGGGACACCTTGTTTTCTTGAAGGAGATGCTATGTGTTCGGCTGAGACACCTTCGTTTGCTTTGGAGCTACAACGCGGCAACCACTACGCTGGTTGTTCACGATATGCGAATCACCGCGTATGAAGACTCACGACGCCACCTACAAGTGAAAGATGCGGCGTAGTAGCCGAGAGCGCGAGCCATCGTCTTCATGTTTTGCTTCCCACGCGACGCCATCCTTTTACACAAGGCGCGCATCTGCTCCCGTTTCTCTAACCACGCGACGCCCCCCTAGGCCCGCGCGCTGGCGTTGGCCGTCACGCTCCGCCACTTCGCAGCCGCTGCTCGAGGCTTCGCCCCGCTCCGCAAGAACGCCCACTCAGATAAACGGATCCGGCTGCTTTGAGCCTCCTATGCTTAATGTATGACAATAAAACTGCGAAGTTACAATAAAAAACTTGTAGCGTACTGCGCTCGTACTGGATATTGTCAACGTCTAACTGTGATCACAAGAGTGCTACAGTTAAAAAAAAGTTGCCCATGCGTAGTTCTTAGTTTAGCTGTTAGTTGTTATTATTTATACAGGGTTTGTCCGAAAAGTAATGTCAGTAATGTCGATTAAAAAGAAACTATTCATCAGATTGGTACAACACAATAAAATGTTTCAAAATAGGCTCCTCCTGCGTCGTTACATGGCTGCTAGCGAGATTTCCAACCATCGAAGGCGTCATTGACGGTAGGCCTCCTTAGGAATGCCCTTTATAGCCTTGTTGCAAGCCTCTTCGACTTTGCCAACTGTCGCGAAATGTTGTCCTTTCATGGGAATTTTCAAACGCAGAAAGAAGAAGAAGCATGGGAGAGCCACGTCAGGACAGTAGGGCGGCTGGGGAACCATTGGCATCTTTCAATTGGCCAGGAAGCGGGTCACGAGGAAGGCAGTGCAGGCTGCATGGTGCAGTGTCATGGTGAAGTTTCGAATCACCCCCGATATCAGGCCAGGTGCGATGAATCCTTCGTTTCAGTCGCTTGAGCACTTTTGACCTTTGACTTGATAATTCTGGTCTTCTTGGGGCGAGGAGACGCCGAGTTGTGCCACTTGGCACTTAGCCTTTTTGTTTCGCGGTCGTATTCAAACACCCAACTTTTGTCACCTGTGATGACATTGTGCAAAACGTGGGGGTCACATTCGCACAAGTTCCAAACCTCCTGGCACGTTTCAACTCGGTTCGATTGTTGGTCGTCCATTAACATTTTGCGCGAGATCTTCGCGCACACTTTCGCATCTGAAAATTATTCGTCAAAATCTTGTGAACGGCACTTTTTGGAATGTTTACTGTCTGTGCCACTAAACGGACACTCAAACGAGGGTATGAGTACAAAAGATCTCTCGCGGGCGTCACATTTTCGTCGGTGATGGTCGTTGATGGCGGTACAGCGCGGGCTTCATCGCTGACCTCTTCACAGCCTTCTAAAAAGACCGTGCCCCCGGTAAACTTGATGTTGTGACAAACAATTATCATCAAAAGCTGTCTTTATAATAGGAATAGTTTCCTCTGCAGACTTTGCCGAGTTTCACACAAAACTCGATGGCGGTCCTTTGTTCCAAGGAGCGCTACATTACGGCTTGCACGGTCAATGAAAATGAGTTGACGAAAAAATGCCAGGCCTGCGCGGCACACGCAGCACAGTCACAGCATAAGCTAGAGGAGCGTTACTGCCTAGTAATTTGAGTGAATGCGTCAGGAACGCGCTTGGGACGCCGTCGCGCGTGCAAGCCGACGCGTTCCATCGCCGATGGCTAGCGCCGTTCGGCCCAGCCAAGCGGCGGACAATGCAACTACGGCTGTCACATTCGCTCCCACTGCAACGCGCTCGACGCGGCCTGCTTGGGACTACGTCGCGCGTGCAAGCCGACGCGTTCCATCGCCGGCGGCATCATCGCGACCCGAAACGGCTATTGGAATGAGCCCATAACAGCTTACGCTGTAAAACCTTGTCCTTACTCTCCAGATGGTCGCAGACGACTGAGCGACCGCGCGTGCGTAAGCTAACTTCCCCCTACACCAATCGCAACTGGTCTTAGCGCGCTGCGACTTATAGTCGCTTCACAATATACTCACTGGCACTACTTTTCGGACAAACCCTGTATATGAACACTTCAGCAAGTGATCTCTTTCATCAAGCAGGTTGGTCGCGGAACCGATGACAGCCAATGAGGCAACCGATGACACCCCAAGGGGCAACTAAGTTGATCAGGCGCGAAGGCACTCGCGCGGACATCGGCGTGCTTGGCAAAAGGGAGTTAAGGGACGTCTCCTCGTTCATTCGACGCCACCGACGGGACGAGTAAGGCACCGCCGGCGCCAAGAGGTCGACGTGTTCATGAGAAAAAATAACTACGGCAACTTCGCAACACCACACCCCGACGGAATACAACTAAGCTTGTGAGCGAGCTAGCTTTACTACCACATGGCTGATATCACTGGTACTCGCGAAAAATACTTTTGAAGAATGCTGGTGGCCACAGTTTTTCGCGACAGGGCCGTCCCCCTGTCAGCGAGGGGCCGATGCGGAAATCTGAGGGGGGGGGGGTCAGGACATCCGGACATCCCCCCTGGATCCGCGCCTGCGGACGAGAGATAAAGAGAGCGCGCGTCGGGAACGAGAGACTCAAGGTAGTTTTATCAGCTGTATAAACTTGGACATGCAGCAGCACCAGCAACGCGCAGAACTGTTGTCGACGCCGTCGGCGTTTTGCCCGCGCTCGCAGCGAACGCGTGCAAAGTGGAACCGGAACCGAAAGTGGAACCGGAAGCGGAACCAGAACGCCATCTAGTGAACACTTCATAAAACTACAGGTGGCTACATACTACTACTACTACTACTACAGAGGAAAGAACGACCCCCACCCTAAGGAGCTTCGCCTCTAAAAGCAAACAGGCTGACCGACCTACGCCCGCTTCCGAAACAAAGCAAACGAGTGCGCACAGCACGCTAACAGAAGTTTGGCTTGGTCAGCTTGGCTTGGCTTGGAGCGTTGCCGGTGCAGCGCAGCCGCGGGAGATTTAAACTGGCACATTGAAAGGCCCGCAAAGCACCGCGCATTTTAACAAATCAGTATTTTGTGTGCAAAGTGGGCGGTAACGTAAATTTTGGAACGTAAATTTTTTGTTATATCCCTTGATCAGTATAAAACGTTTTCGTGAACACTAAATTTTAAACACATGGGTTTCTATGGGGACTTTCAAGGGGAATTAAGATTCTTTCGTTATAAACCGTTTCGCTATAACGAGATTTAAGTGTACTGAATTTATATTCCCCCCCCCAAAAAAACTAGGCACACATTTCGGCCTTCTATACAGCGCTCATTCGGGCCTGCCTGTCTCCACCTTCGTTGTAGTATTGTTTGCGCAACAAAATCATCTCTACATGCACAAACAAGGACCAACTCCCTTGTAAGATGTGGTTTAATATGCTTGCTTAAAAGGTTAATTAGTGTACTTCTCCTAATTAGCAGATTTTCCGTCACCATTTGTTGAAAAAGAAAGCGTTAAGCTTTACTTAAATGAAACAACGTGGTAAAAAGAGCGCTAGCCCCTTGAACATCTTACCCCCCGCCTATCGCTCAAAAAAGATAAGCAATACTTCGTATCCACACCCCCCGCGTTCTGGTAGTGACGATATGATATGACGACACCGGCAGTGACGATATCAGCGGTGCAGAAAGTTAATTCAGGAACTGAGATTGGACTTGCGCTTTTTGAAACGAACGGCGACGTACAGGACCCCCTCAAGTGCAGGTGAAGCGTTAGCCCTTGGCAAGGTTTTGTGATAGATTTAAAGACTGAAGTTGAATTTCAACCGATGGTTTGATTTATATTAAGTATTCCTATGGTGCTTTACACGAATTGCATTCCCTACTGCTAGCTGCGCAGGCATTAGCCGTTTCCGGCTGTGTCCCTCGCGGGAAGGCAGGTGGTTGCCCTCGGCATCAAGGCAATCAAGCTGTGAACGTAATCTCGCTCCGGTACTTTGCTCGAACCCTGGAACATACAAGAGGAATGAAGCGCTCACAGCAATGAATTGTTACCCTATCGTTGAGGCACAATTTACTCTTGGGTACGACATTGCATCCTAAAGGGTGTAAACGTGGGTTATAACACCCATTTGCAACATTTGGATTTTATCCTGTCCCACAACAGTAATTGTCAGTTCAATCGCCTTTACTTTCTTTACTGCTAAGTGCCCGTTACTTCCAGCTCACGAACGGCATGCGTGTTATCAGCGTGGCATGACATTCTCGGCAGGAAAGTAGCGAGCGTAGTTTTCAAGGAAGGAAACGCAAGCAAGGCACATAATTATCGCGGACAAGCCCCAGAAGGTGCAAACCTCTTTAAGAGTAGTTGCGCAGTCGCGTCGTTCACTTTCGCTGGAGTAGTTGCTCTTATAGATGTATTATATTCTTGTGTTCTTGTACATAGTGTTCAAGCTGTGTTATCACCACCATCGAAACTATTTCTTACAGTGTTTATCAGGCAGATCCTTTCACAATTCCCCCACTGCTTATTTCTTTTGTTCATACTTCTTGCTCCAAGATAACGTTCGTTCTGTTATTTCAAATTTCCCGCCTTAAGTTAAGAAAGTGCTGCCATTCTGCGGCGTAAAGAGGTGGTGTTGTTCCAAATTCACGCCGCATATGGTGGCGCCCTCCGGATTGACTTGCGAAATTTAAAGGCTATACTTTTGCGCGTTGAATACGGCGGAAGTGATTTTGAGAGCTGAAGCATGTAATACGTAGGGAGCCTAGATGCAAGCGGCTCCCTTGTAATACGGGTTGTGGACACCACCTAGTTTCCGCCGCTCACAGGCACTGAGATCGCGCGCATAATCTCTGAGGCCGGTTCTCACCCATGCGAAGCTCCACATCAAAAAAGCTTGATTCTGTATTAATTGGTACGCACGAGTACGTACTTACCAAAATAAAAAGCTCGAGAACACTCCTAACAGGTAGTGCCCACATCGTGCCTTTAGCGTTGACTTCCTCAAAGTAACTAATGGCAATCTCAAAGGCCAAGCTTTTGTCCGCTGGAAGCGACGGAAGCGATTACAGAAGCCGAAAACATCTCACTTTTGGCACGTTTTGAACAGCACATATAATGGCGTCTTGAACTGGTCTCGCTAGATGGCAGCGCTTGTACTGATGGGGTCCAAAATCGGGAAATTTCAACGCGTAATGTTAAGAAAATAAAAACTGCACGTGGGAGCGGCCCGCAGCGCGCTGAGAATGGGTGTTCTGTGGCTGAGTCGTGTACCTCAGGACTTTCATTTAAGTTTTGCATCCATCCATTCATTACAGGAGGATGACTTGCGAAGCCTAATTAATGTTGGCTCTCTGGTTGGTCGGTCGGTCGTTCCTCGGTGTAATGGAACGACCAAAGAAAATCCGGACACCCGAAGAAGAAGCCGCTCATCTTGTAGCGCGTCGCGCGGCCAAGCGAGAATCTGCGCGTCGGCGGCGAGCCGATTCGGAACACCGTGCCTAGTAGCACTTGGCATTTCCTAGCAAAACTTAGCCCAGCCTAGTAAAACCTGGAAGAAGCTAGGTCGATCACCAGCTCCGCTGTTTACTCCAGCCTAGCGCCACTAGTGCAAGCTGCCCACATTTTTTTGATCACCGCAACGTATTACAGCGATAGCTTGCTTTGGCTCCACAGCCACGCTGGGTCACCTTCAGCGTAAGAAACGTGTTGATGGCGAGTGTCGTAGCGCTGTTAGGATGCCAGACTGCGTTGGTGGGTGGTACGAAGGGCCTCTTCTGCGCGGCATAGAGACTCGGCAACCAAAGTGTCCTCGTCCGATGTAAAATAATGTAAAACAAAGGAGAGTGTCGAGACAGCAGCGAGGAGAGCGAGCGTAAAGTAGAATGGAGGATACCCGCTGCTTTCATGCTTCGCGGTGTTGTGCGCGTATACGTGATGTAAGGAAAGCGCACCGTACCAGTTTTAATGCGTTAGCCGAAAACATCGCATTCGTAGGGTACTTACGTACTTTCCAGGATCTATCTATCTATCTATCTATCTATCTATCTATCTATCTATCTATCTATCTATCTATCTATCTATCTATCTATCTATCTATCTATCTATCTATCTATCTATCTATCTATCTATCTATCTATCTATCTATCTATCTATCTAGTTTGTGGTTAAATAGCGCATCGGGCTGCTGTGCGGAGGAGGTAACAGGGTTCGAAACCAACCATCGGATCAACTTGGGTCACTGAATATGTGCCAGTGTGTATGTATATACGTGCCTCTCTCCAACGAAGCTATATTTAACGCCGACATGTGTCACTGTGACATGTGCCAGTAGGTGACTCTCTACAAAAGAACGTCTGTGACGCCAACTTGGTTGGC
Source organism: Dermacentor silvarum (assembly GCF_013339745.2). Taxonomy (NCBI): domain Eukaryota; kingdom Metazoa; phylum Arthropoda; class Arachnida; order Ixodida; family Ixodidae; genus Dermacentor; species Dermacentor silvarum. The sequence continues at coordinate 38,299,819 of NC_051157.2, forward strand.
TGTGCACGTGCCACTCTACAATGACGAAAGAGATCCCTTAAATCAATCCGCTACTGAGCGGAATCAAACCCATGTCACAAAGGTTACCCGCCGGGGTGGCTCAGTCAGCTAAGGCGTTGCGCTGCGGAGCACGAGATCGCGGCATCGAATCCCGGCCGCGGCTGCCGCATTTCGATGGAGGCGAAATGCAAAAACGCCCATGTGCTTGCGTTGTAGTGCACGCTATAGAACCCCAGGTGGTCACAATTAATCCGGAGCTCTCCACTACGGTGTGCCTTATAATAAGAACTGGGTTTGGCACGTAAAACCCCAGAAAGAAGAAGAAGATGTCACAAAGGTTCCTCATTGACAGCAACCCGGCGCATTAGCAGGCTTCGCCACAAATGCACTGAGGAGGTGCCGTTTTTCAATGAACCCATGTCACGCCAACGCTTTAGCGAGCTGCGCAAATGCATTGGGTGCGTGCCGCTCCACAATAAACGTCTCGCCAACTTTGGTCGCTGAGTATGTGCCCTTGAGCGTGCGGCAAGCAAGGGAACAATCCTCAGCGTTCGCCGCCACCGGCGCTACGCTTCTCGTCTCGGAGGCGACGCGCGGACTTCTCGGCAGTGTCACTAGAGGGTGCAGCGTGGCCAGAAAGAAGCGCGAGAGATGAGCTCGGTTGCCGCATGACGCCTTTCTCAGCGTTCGCTCGCACCGGTGAGCCATGCATTTCGGATGCCACCCCAGGCTACCCCAGGGCGCCGAGAGTTCTTATAGGGAAGCGCGAAAGAGCAGTCCCGCTGCAGTACACGCCTCATACATAACTCGTTTCGACAGTGGCAATACGTTGTGTGGCTATATTGATTCAATGCTAACGCATTAACGTCGACAGTCATCGAGAGATGGGTTCTGCCGAATTGTTTTGTGTTTACAATCAACACAGATGGACAGCATATTTGTGAGAGTCCTTTTCATGCGTTCGTCGAGTCAATTGGTGATGAATGAATGAAACATCTTTATTAAATACGGGATGGCTCTTCGGCTTAAAAGTGGCGGCGTTCAGGCAAAGCGAACACATACGACTATAGTCCCTATACCTTCGGAAAAGTACCACTGTCCTTTGAACAATGCCGCTTCTCTCTCTCCTGTATCTACGATTGGACGATGATAGCGCGCGCTTTCACTTCTTTATATATATTTTTTTCGCCTCAGCGCCATGTCGAATGTCCCTTTGCGCATCCGCTGTAGGCAGTGGCGGCGGCGCGCGCCCGTCCTGAAAGCTTCAACGGGGCCTTTCGTGGGGCGCGACCATCGACTTGCTTTCGCAAGCAAAAAGTAAAGAAAAACAAACAAACAAAGAGAGTAAAAAATGCAAGCGTTTTAGGAGAGGAGACGGCGGAGGAGAGAGTAGATGGCGGTACCTTTACTGTATAGGGATTTTACATGTGACGATAGATGCTCGCCTCATGCTGCAAACTCCCGGAATGAGAGCAGTGTGTTTCGGGCTCGATTGCCGCTTGGGGTGACTCATTGATATGGCGTGGCATGGCGAAACTGGCAGGCAGACAGACGGAAGATCTCCTCGCTAACATCGGCGACGAATTGACGGCTCAGATCGCCGATGATGACGCGTGGGGGACCATGGCGCAGAATTACAAAGCGAAGCATCAACTGCGAAACGGGCGAGGTCGTTTCAGCAGCTATTGCCGCAGTTTCGGCGTAGCGCGTCAGGTGGTCAACACAGACGACCTATCCATCGGTTGGCACTGTATGATCGCGGAGATGGGCCTAAAAGATCGGCACCAACGTTCTCAAAGGTAGAATCAGGAGGCGGAAAAGGATGAAGTCTGGGCGGCATAGTCGTTGGGCGTTTCGTGACGTTGACATTGATCGCAACCTGCGACGTATTTTCCCGTGTCATGTTGCCTCTTGGGTTAGTAAAACCTTTCCTCGATGCGGTGGCACGTTCTGGCGAAGCCCATGTGGCCACAGGTTGCGTCGTCGTTCGCGAAAAGTTTGGGAGCGTAGGGTCTGTATAACAACGAGAAGCAGGCGGGCTCCTTGGTCGGAGCAATTGTTCTAGCAAAGGAGATCGCCGTGGACCACACACAACTTTGGCTAGCATGAAATTAGCTAATTAAGGGTCTAAGCTACGGTCTTCGTGTTGTGCTATCCGGAAAGTAGCAAGATCAGGAAACGGACAGTCGATAGCGGCACGATACTGATCGAAGTTGTCAGCATCACACTCACTCGTTGGTGGAAGGCGCGATGAGCACTCAGCGTCAGCGTGGTGGTTACCGCTCTTGTAGCACACCGCAAAGCCAAACTCTTGTAAACGTAAGGCCCATCGCGCTGGGCGGCCAGAGGGGTCTCGTAGGCCAACCAATCAGCAAAGAGAGTGGCCGCGTCGGTGACGACTGAAAATCGACGGCCGTATTGACGCACGGACGAAACTTGTGAACTGCGAAAACGACTGCCAGATACTCTTGTTCTGTTATGGCACGTACACACTAGCGGCAAAACGCGCGCGGCGCGCCGCCGGCGGCAAAACGCAGCAGCGGCAGGGCGGCCACACTTTAGGCCACACGAACCGGCGGCGCGCCCCTGCGGCAATCACGTGACAGACTAGACTCCTCTCCCCTTCTCGAACTATCCGGGAGCTGATGCGTGCAGATGAAAATGCGAAACGAGAAACAAGCGGTCGGGCGGGTCCGCATGGCACCATTTCCCGCGCGCACGTCACGGAAGCGGGCCGCTCTCATTGGTCTCCTTCAACCGCGGCACGCAGCAAGCCGCAAAAAATCGGTCCAGGAGCGATCCATGCCGCGGCAAGAAAAACCCGTTTCGCAGCTGCTTTCGCGGCGCGCGTTTTGCCGCTAGTGTGTACGTGGCATTACTGTATAGGCACCGGGCGGCCGTTGTAAGGCGCCAGCAGCGCGCCGGCGATATGCTGGGGAACAGCGCCGCGAACGGCAGCTGTAGGAGCACTGGCATGTGAAGCGGACGACGGGACGAAGGCGCTCGGTGCTTCCAGTGATTTGGTACTGCGGGGGTTCTAAGGGCTGACGCACCGGAAAACGCATGTTCGTGTGTCTGCTCTTGAGAAAGGTCGTCACTTGTACGAGGCAGATCACATTCGTGGCATCAAGTAGTATATAAAGCACAAAACGAGCGCAAATTGCGATGCAAATGCACCACGCGAACGGAGCTCCGCGGCAAGCTAAGACGTGGAACTCCAGCAGTTATATTCCAGATGTTATTTTGCTGTGCGCGTTAACATTCTCGCGTATTTAATCATGTAAATAGGCCAAGAACACAAAAATTATGGACAGAAAAAAAAAAGAGACATGCGTCTTCCTTATTCTGTTTCTTGAGCTGCTTCGCCGATCGCACATGTGTCAGTACGTTCCCGTTCTCTGTCCGTTGTAGTTCTTTTATCTTTGCAATGCTTCCTCATTCTTAATTGCTTATAATGTAGGCTCCCTAATTTTATATAGCTTAGCGCGACGGGAACCGTCAGTGGTGGCGAGTGTGAACACGCCACTGTGTTGGCGTTCGCTGTCGATGCACAGCACAGTCGTGTGCTAGACGCAACCAGAGTTGAGAATTGCTAGGAAGGAAAATGTACATTAAAGGAAGACTGATACACTGAGAAGACGGCAAAATGACTACAAATCTGAGTGTTTGCCTTCGGTGCCCAAGCTCCGGAACAGTTACACTGTGGAGGCGAAGACAGGCAAGTGGGACACGAAGCTCTTGCATATGAACGGCTCTTTTATTAACGTTAGAACAACTAGACCATAGAAAATTAGGGTCGGAAATGTACAGTGCCCAGCGATTGAAGCGCTGGCAGCGCGCGGCTGCCACCGTTTTTTTTTTTTTCTTTTAGCGCCACAGCTAGGTGAGCGCCGTGGGACCAAATGCAGTCATAATGCGTTACGAAGGTTCTCGCTTTCACTCTGCACCACAATGCATCAGTTTGGCGTCCCCAGCGCTTACAGCCAGTGCAAAAAGCGCTGGCGACCATGCGATTCGAGTATCGCGTTTCAATTGCTGAGCACTGTACGCGCAGTTGGCTACAGACCGCACATATACAGACTTTCCGCCTGAAAAACGCGATGCCGCGATAAACAACGATTGAATTGAATGGCCTAACCAGCTTCAGTGATGTTTCAGTAACTGTTGGTGCACCTAAAAACGCAACATGTTTGATCAGACTTGGTTTCACGGCAGCGCCTGCTGCGCGTGGCCCGGCCGCCACATGCCATTACATGGGCGGCGCCGCCGCATGAAGGCGCCACCGGTCCAAATTCATCCCGCGCCCGGTGCCTATAGTTGCGCTCAGCCTTGCTCAATGAAGGGCTTGCACAAGCGACCACGTGTTCAGCATTGTCGTGACGTTGAATCAGCACGGCGCCGAGACCGATTCCAGTGGTATCGGTATGAATTCCTGTGGGAGCAGAGGGATCAAAGTGGCGCAAAGCCGGCCCTGATGTCAGCACAAATTTCAGCTGCAAAAATGCTGATTCACAATCCGGTCTCCAGTGGAAAGGTGCGTCCTTTTGCAGCAAGTCACTCAGTGGATATGCTTTATCAGTGAAATTGGGAACAAAGCGGCGGAAGTACGAAGCAGAGGCCCGGAAAACTTCGCAGACATGCGGCTGCTTGAAGTTGCTGACAGCGGTGACTTTCTGCGGGTCTGGCCTAACCTCATGGCTGTCCTCAAGGTGTCCCAGAACCAGTGTTTCGTGTTCTCCAAGACATTTCTTCGAGTTTAATGTGAGCGCAGCTCTCTCGGTCGAGCTCATCACATCGTCCAGGTAACATAAAAAGAATCTATTTTAAGTCCCGCGGAACTGTGCCCATAAGCCGACGCGGCCAACCGGTAGCCGGACTCGACCGCAGCGTCGTTAGTTCACGCGAAAACCGCGTGGCTATAGGGAACTAGAATGTAGCGTGGCCCACATGCTTGCGCTGGCCAATACGCGGAGCTGCGAAACTGAGTTGGTTCTAGTAACGTTGGACAGGACTAAAGTACGAGAAAGCGTGTATTTGCAAATACATAAAAAATGGGCAAAACTATGTTGCCAACGTAGTATAGTCGTAGTCAAGTACGTAGTCTAGCGTATCTTCATCGTATCCTGATCGCTTAGTGCCGGTAGAGCATGTGCCGGTAAAAATGAGCCTCAAGTGCCAATTCTGTCAGTTTATTTCGGTTTCACATTTTCTTTCCTCTTCAGGATCACGAAAAGCGTACTGCCGCAAAACAGGTTAATAATTTTTAATTTCTCACTGTTTTTTTTTCCAAGTTTACAGAATGTGGACTCCATGTAAGAACTTCTGCAGGAGCTGGATACACGAGGAGCTGCATGTAGGAGCATGTAGGAGCTGCACACACACACACACACACCTCCGGACGCCGTCTGCGTGATGCCGACTGCACGAAAGCGTCACGAAAGGCTCGGTAGCGTACATTGGGTGAGACCTCCTCCCTTCTCTGGAACATGCGGCAGGCTCTCGTTAGTGATTGGCTGGCGCGAGCACTAGCCTTCGCTGCACTCACGGCCTTCAAGATCGGGCAGCGTGCACCGTCTGATCTCGGAGGTCATGCGTAAAATTTGTGGAACGCAGTACAGAAGCCAAAATTTCCGCGTTATCATTATCGTTTTCCACGCCTGACTCTGTTATTGTCTGGAGGCCCTTACTTTGTTGTTCGCATGGCGGCGAATCTTTGTGATCCGTGCCCGGTGGAACACTAGCTATCTTGTTCCTCCATTTTTGTTTCCAGATTCATTATTTTAGTTCGCAAGCTCATTAATCTCGCTTTGATGTCAGGGAACCTAATATCTGGCACTCAATGCTGGTATACTGGGGCCGTCAATTTTCCTGTTCGACATACATCGCTATGACGGTGCTTTGTTGCGCCGACCGAGTCTCTCAATCGTGTGCCGTTGATCGTGAACTATAGAAAGTGAAGGGACTATTTTCCTTGAAGAAAATGTGAGAGCTGCGCCCAAATCTCCAGGTCGCGCGAATCCTTCATTCCTTTCTGCGCTCACAATAAAAGTGACTTTCCTTCTTGAGATCAAGAAGAAACAGGAGTATTTCTGGCTGCATTCCTGGCAATAATATTAACCCTACGACAACTAAGTTCATCAATTTCTTCGGTTATCATATTAACAGGTTATTTATCCTTATGTTCATCACTCACTGCAAACAGTGGTTCTCATATTTTACGTACATTCCAGTCTCTAGTGCCTGCTCATTTAAAATTAATAAAGCCCATATGAGTAACATGCCAGAAGAAATTATTCATGAGTGAAATGGCAGATAATCTGACGAGAGCGGGCCTTAGGGGCCTAGTTCTTTCGGTACTTCCCGCGTCAACGCACATAACTGCAGCAAGATTCTGGACGCATATGCTCATGCTTGACTTTATGAACCCAGCTATAACTAATTTTGTAGGGTATCGACACCTACTACTTCCTTGGCGTAGAAATTTCTTTCAAGCTCGAAAGTTCAAGTAAATTTCACTCGTCTACATTGTCGAATAAATACCTTAAACTTTTATCTGCACAGGGCTTGTCTGGCTCCATCCCCGCTGTGCTCATTCTGTGGAGAAGATGAGACAATCGATGATTTTTTCTTATTCGATCGTCGGTTCGCACATGCAAGGAGAAACATTTTGGATGTAACGTTAAGACAAATTAGAGTGAATTTTCCGATTCCTGAAGTTCTTTCTCTGGGAGCCTACTTTCTTGGAAACTTTCATAAGGATGCTTGCTCAGTCGTTGAAGAATTTATAATTGCTTCAAAGCGTTTTTCCAATTACTTTTCTAGTACTGTTATGTTATCTTTAGTCCATATATTCTTCCACACATATTTCACTTCTTTTCTAGGCAGTGCAAAACGCCATCTTACAAGTTATTGACTCAGCGCTTCGATGGGTACATTATAGCTCACTTGCTCATGAGGTGGCAGAACTTTTCGAGTCTGCCTTGCGAAATGTTCACCGTATAATATTTCGGTGGGTTCCTTGACACTGTGGTGTTGACGGAAATGAGCTCGCCGACGCAGAGGCAAAGTTGGCTCTACGCAATTCAGATTTCATTTGAGTCTCGTTTACAAAGACCGATGCACATGATATGCTAAGCGACATCGTGCGCGTCACTGAGATACCTTACCGATCTCAGCCAGAATACCGTCATCGCCGCCTTCATTCACTCGATTCCGAGCTTCGACCCAGGATACAGTGTCACACTCAAAAGAGCCACGCAAGCCTTCCACACAGACTGAGACTTGGAGTGGCCTTTACACAATGCTATCGTCATCTTAGTGGCCGTGCGGACAGCCCGGACTGTCAGCGCTGTGCCAGAGACTGTAGACCATGCGCTTTGTGTGCGCACGCTGTACTTTCGAGAAAGACAGTCAATGGAGAAATATTCGGCAACCATCGATAACCGGCCACTTTCTGAAGGCCTGCTTTTAGGCCCACAGGCAAACTACTACTTATGTCAGGCCATGAAGGCCATTGCATTTTTTTGAGATACGCCGAACTGGATATAAGATTGTAATAAATGGTTCTGGGTAATTGTTATCTCTTAATCATGCCTTTTCTTTTCATATCGTTATCATCTTCGCTTTCTTTTTTTCCTTTTGTTCCCCCTTTTCCCTTCCTCAACGCTGAGTAGCAGGCTAGAACACAGTAGTCCAGGCCGACCTCTCAGCTCTCAACAACAACAACGCCGCTCCTGCCAACCTCCTATCAATGCTAACCCTTTGCCCCCTCAGCCCTGATGTCAACCCCCTCTTTGCCAACCTCGCTTCGACAGTGATGCGAGTGTAGTGTCTACCTTGTTGTCTAGCCGATTTGGTTGCGTGAGGAAGCTCTCTTGCGAAATTACGCGTGAGGTCTTTTCAAGTCTTTAATCTCGGCTCAATCACTTGCATTTCTTTCTTTCCTTCTTTCTTAAGTGGGACAGGGGTTGGGAGCCTCCTTCGCCGATCTAGCCGACGAAGCTTCTTTAGTTCTGATGTGACGATCGTGTCGAGATACGGACATGACTGTAGCCTCTGCATCTGTGTCCATCGCCGCGCGCAAGAAGTTTAACAAGTAAGTGTGAAGCGGGAATAAAACTGGTGCCTACAAAAACAAGCAAGAAAACGGAGGGATTAATCAGAGGGTGATCCAATGCCTTAGCGATACGAATGGCGGATAGGATTAACGATGGACTTTAAAGGACTGCCTATAGGGGATTTGCGTGCTGTTCGAGATTGGCGTCGGTGAAAAATCGCCCCGAGACCCGGATGTGTCAGTGTCCAGGATTGGAAGCCGTAGTTGCCTAATTAGACCCCTTCCGGTCCTCCACCCCATATATGTTCGCTGTCTCCAGACGCGCCGAAGCGATGCCGCTTGAAGGCGTAACCTGAGACACTCACAGTGTTGGCCGTTTCCCACATTTTAACTTCTTTTGAATGTTGTCAATCGCGATAAATTAAGGCGATTTCTGGTGCTCTACCGATGATCGCTTTCATGAAACCTAGATAATAGGAAGAAATTCGAGGGTGCCAAATGAAAGATAACAGCGGTAACCTTGCTGACAGCTGAAAAAAAAAGAAAGCTTCTGATGTTTTTCGATTCAATGCAAAAAGGAAACTCCTACGTACGCGAGTGCGAAGGTGGGCTATAGTTGGTTGAGCAACATTCTATAAAACGGGAAACAGCGTCTGTGTTGTTTCGTATTCCTGTCGTACTGTCTAAGCTTGCGTTGTGCTATCAGAACGTATTCATAAAAGAGAGAGAGAGAGCGATATATATATATATATATATATATATATAGAGAGAGAGAGAGAGAGAGAGAGAGATAAAGAGATGTGAGCACGGCAGAGCGAAGAACACGGTTAGATGGCGCGACATCATAATAACCGCGCTGAGTAGAACTAAAACACATGTGCACATACGATGATGCACGCACGTCCATTGTCGCGTACGTGCGTGCACTCTCGTTTCCGTGTTTTCGTTTTACTCGGCGCAGTTATTACGACGTGTGAGCAAAGTTATGATTATATAGACATGCCGGATGGCGCGACAAAATATTAGGGCACGCATTTTCGGAAATCCTTTGCAACAGCTCTGTCATGTTCAACAGAAGGGAAAACAGGGCTGTCGGTACTGGATGCATAAACGGGGTCAGAAAATGACGTGGCAAGTTGCAGCGTGTTTCCTCGCGGCAACTTCCCAAAAATGTTTAAATAATGCGAAGACAAGTAGGAAATTTAGGCTGGCAAGTAACCGAGTTCAAGCAAATGAAACTCTCATCCCTGCTTTCTTTCTGTAAACGTTAAAAGATGGCAAAGCCAGACACGGGAAGGAATCAACGGCAGCATGCCTACCGAGTTTGATATGTAATCATACTGTATATCAAGTTGATGATATTGATATAAGCAATATAGTCGATATTGATAGCGTTTCATAAAATAACGCTTCTTTGATAGATGGATAACCGGTATACTCACGCAGGGAAACAGAATTTCGGTGCCGCGGGAAGAGAAGCATGGTCAAGGGTGGCAGCCTGATACGGCAAATTCACTTGACGTAGGTCAGGGTTAATTAGAAATACATATGAAAGTTGCCTCTATACCGGTAGCAGATACCTCTTTCTACTCGAGCTGGTTACAACTGGTCTTCACATAGCGCATGCTGCAAGGTTTGAGAACGACCTTGTTTAAGGTGATTCCAGAGGGTATGTGCTTGAAAAGACACGAGTTGACTCTTTAACATGATTCATCCAGCACCCGGCCGAAGTTTCTCGTCCGTGCCAGTCCACCATCGTACGGACAGACACAAATTATATTAGACCAAATATGCCTCTGGGTGGAGGAGGCAGCTCCGTAATTCGCCCCCAGTCACACCGACGCTCGTCTCTGATCGGCGGCTGACGTAAGCAAAGGTATCTTGGAAAGATACATTTTTGCTCAGTTACCGCGGAGTGCGTGACTGCTATCTATTATCTAATTTATCTGAATGCAATTGCAAATTCTTGCAACTATTTTATCGGCGGCCTCTCCACGAACAACAAATAGTTAAATGAATAAATGACGATAACACGACGGATATTCTCTTTCGCCCGCTTCTTTCGCTTTGATGGTGAGCATCTCTTTTCCACGTCGTGCTTTTTATTGTCAATCTTCAGTAATACTTCACGGTTCTCTGAGCTGATCTCACGTTTTAAAAGCGAAGCTTATTTTTTTTGCGAACCTCGCAGGGTTTTCATCACCTGGGTGCTACGTGGCTTTTCTCTATCCGAATAGGCCTACCAATCACAGCGGAGTACGTGCGGTACATCACCACTGCTGGGTTTCTTGCACCACCACCAGATGGCGCTCGCCTCCACGCATCCGCGGCAGCGGCGGCGCCGGCCGTGCGGGGGGAAGAAAAAAAAAGAACCGGAAAGCTCGCCTTCGCGCGGCCGCGGCGGCGGCATTGCATTAACCGCTCTACAATGACTGAATAAAGCCTTCCGTGTCAGTTTGTGTGGACATTCAATAAACACAAACTCGTGTTTAGACTCTATCCACTCACACAGAGCTTCGCTGTATATAGACTGCAGCTCGTTGGATCTGCTGCATTTCTTTCGGCTTTAAACGACCGCCTTTCACCAACCTCCAAATGTTCCCGCATAGTTCGTGGCGTTTCTTTTAAATGTCTTCTGAGTCCGTTGTCACCTCAAACAGAACTAAGTTGATTGTTCTAAATCACCTGATATATAGTTTCCGGGTTGGGCGTGTTGCCAAATCCTGAAGCGGAATTGGAAAGTTGCCATGGCTGTGGCTATTAACTCGTGGATACAGTACCTATCTCGATTCAAGCAATAGAAATGGTGAACGAACTCGACGCTCTTTCTTTCTTTCTTCCTGATGGTAAGAAACAGCGATATACAATGACCTCATTCTGTTGAAGCGATCGCTAGTCTCTTGGAAAGGATCTCATCGGAAAGTGAAAATGTTGCCTGAGGGAACTTCTAGAAATCACCATTGAGGGCACTATAGTAGATGGTCTGTACTTTGGCGAACACTCTATTGGGATGAATTTCATTAGAAGTGTCTGATGACCTTAGGATGACTCACTTAAGGAAAAAAAAAAAGAAATGTGGCTGATCTAATTTTGATCGAGCTTCAGAGGCAATGCCGTTACCGTCAAATCCCTTAAACACGACTGACAAAACGAGATTGGCGATTTGAAGTTTGTATTTCAAGCAAATTATTGACAACCAGTTACTAAAGTAAATGTCGAGTTAGGTTGAAAGAAGCTCGCATATAAATGTTGCTCGCATTTACAGTTGGACTATAGTCGAGGGACGTCCGTACGTTTATCTTGATATTATTGTTGCTTTACACTAAGCATTGCGCAGTTCTCAAATGTCACGGTGTGCCGAGACAGCTTGATCTATTTCTTCATACGAGATATATATCCTCAAAGGCCCAGGAAAGTACAAAATACCACGCGCTAAAATATATTGGTCAAGCGAGTATTGCACTGGCTTCACGGTAGGTATACTAGTACTTCTCAACTTCCTGTCAAAGCTATACTCACTAGGAAGGCAGACGTGCACGTAAAGGGGAAGACAGCGACAATAGATGTGAAACGGCGCAATTTTGAAACGTTTTGGCACGGGATTAAAATTCTGGTGGCACGGACTATTGCGAAAACATTCATGGAAGGGAAAGGAGGATATCACGCAAAGTTTTCAGTTTCTGTCTCGGAACGTATCACTCAAGCGACATAGCACCAAAATGAGCAAAGAGTTTCCAGTCATTGCCTTCTTTCACAGCTCGTCATTTCTACACCTTCTTCAAAGGCTGGAAGCGCTAAATGCACGAAAAGAAAATAAGGAGAATGTTTGCTCAGTGGTTTCGGTCCTCTTAATTTTTTTTTCTATGTCTGAGCAACCATAAGAGAGAGAGAGAGAGAGGACTGGATTGCGTTCCTAATCTCGGCTTCTGCGATCTGACGGCTACGGACTGTCTCGGCAGGTCGAGTCTCGAAAGTTCTCGACTTTTATATTGTCTCCGAGCTCCTGGTATCCGAAGGAGTAAGCGTTCGATTTCCAAAGGCGTGATTAATGTTCGTGGACGAATGCGGAGAAAGGCGGCCATTCATCTCCCCGTTCTTACGCAGCCCCCAATGGATGTGACAGTTTTTTCCCGAGAAAAGCGGCTTTTATTCCGCGTTAAATGAGGCAACGCTGATCCCTCGCGCGCGAATTTTCGTACTTGTGTTTTTGGTGGCACTCGCTCGCGCGCTGTCTTTTCTCGAGCAATGGAAAAGTACGAAGCGACGGCATAAACCTTAATCGTTTTCGTTATCGTCTGAGAGTGATTAGGGACGCAACGGTAGTTTGATAAAGCCCGCTACGACGAGGCGATCGTTTTGCGAATTCGCGGCGTTCGCCTCATCGCCTGCAGCCGCATTTCTTCTTTCAGGGCGCTGCAGCGTGGTAAAACGTGGGAAACCGTTCAATTTCACTTTCCGAGAAGGGCCAGACCTTGTAACTACAATGCGAATAATTTGTTGCTGGGTTCTGCTCGTATAAGTAGACACAAGACACAAACTAAACATTTTCGTATATTGGAAAGGGATACAGTATAGTGCCCGTCGGGTAGCATAGCGGTAAATCCTGCGTGTTTCCGGTGGTAGGCCTATATAATATGTATTATTGTTTTCCGTTACATCTTCAAATTCTTAGCACATTTTTGTACGCATAGTCCACTACTTATTGAGCACTAGCTTTTTTATGAATAGTCGACCAACTGTCGACCAATCACTCATCATGGACGGCTCATCGTCCAGAGCGCTGAACTTCTTCGAAGATGCGCATGCGCGTTACTTTTGATTATCAGATGCTCCGTTGCAGTGAAATCGTTGGTACGATGATTGCGAGATAAGCGGACTGCTGTACGCGAATCGAGAATGATTGCGGCTAGCTCGACTGCAATATGTAAATGTATAAGGTCGGTGGATCAGAGTTCCTATACAGGCGCCATTGCCTTAGTTCTGGGAGAACATTTTAAGCTCTAGCGTGTTTGAAGTCACAATTAAGCGGTGAATTTACGCTAGCAAAGGGAAAGAGAGAGAAACAGAGCGAAAGGGAGAGCTATTACACAACATTACTTTGCTATTTCTGAGTCCCTCTATGAAGCACGCTACTGCCGTGATGTGCGAGCCATGGTTATACGTTGCGCTTCGTACACGCAAGTTGAGTGGGAGCACTGTTATCCACCACTATCGACGGATAGCTCTCATAGTGTATCCACCTGCTCTAAGCACTCCACCCTTCCCCCCAAACCATGCAGGCGTCCCGTACAAACTGTGCGAGATTTCTAAACCTAGGACCTATAGAACATGTGTGGGTCGCTCGCACCAGACTCTTAGAGAATAGGTTACCTAGATTAAGAAATCTCGTACAGTTTGTATGGTATGCCACGGGTTGAGGGGAATGGTAGAATATTTAGAGCAAGCTGATACGCTATCAGGGCTACCCGCCTACTAGGTGGTGGATAACGGTGCTGACACTCAACTTGCGTGTACGAAGTACAAGTTCTGAGATAGTGAATGAGGAGTGGAATGATGCACCCCTGAGAGATGTGGAAGCTGTAGGAAATGTGAACGGCCGTGCAAGTGAAATGTGTTAAGGCAGGCTTCCCGCTGATGCTGTTTCCCTGCGTGCGTCTTGCTCACGCCCTTGTAGTGGAATTTATAATAAGGGCTTGCGAACTTTGTGACATGACGAAGACGGGGCTGGTAACGTAGTTTGCCTGTTATTCCGACACTCGAGGCTCAGCGAATTTGAATTTGTGTTTGATGAGTACACGAAGTCGTGGGTTCAGCTCTTATAGCTGCGCTGGCCGCATTTCGAGGGAGGTGTTTATGCAATAACTCGTGTGTATGCCAAGCTTTAGGTGCGCGGTAAGTAATCCCAGGCGGTTAAGATTATTCCGCAAACTTTCAATGCGGCGTTTTTCTTACTTGTCTCTGTTGTCTCTCTGTAGTCATTCGGACTTTAAACACAACCTACCAACAAAATGACCCACCAACAGTGCCGGCTGGAGCCAGCCAGCCAACCAGCCAGCCCGTAATATGGGATTGCAATATTTACCGAAGCATTCGTACAGAACCGAGACGTCATTGTTTGACCTCGAGAGCGACTTAAATAACTCAAGATCCCATATTCCTAATATCATTTGTCCTAACAAAATTGAAATGGAAGAATACGACAACGTCCGTGACCGTCCTTCGTCCTGGAACCGCCACGGCCAAAGAGACAGGGTTCCTTGCCTGTTACCATAAATGACAAACACGGTGCCTTCTCGGTTCCATCATGTCCTCTGTGTTTATTACGTAGAAACGTCGACTCTCAGACGACTTCGCGGTTGGTTCTCATGCCTTCCAGTTCTCATTGTTCTCGACCTCGCGCTGGCGGTCATGCATTTATTTATGAGCGCAGCACGCAGACAGTCGACTGTTCTCATCGCCTATTTCAAGCAGCTGTCTGTCGCGGAGAGAATGATCCCTGCGCTTGTAGCCCGGTTTTTCCGGAGGCGGACCATTACGCTATCCGCACTTTCTGCTTCATTTCGCCTGGAACCTTCCGCAGGCGTGCCTTTTATATCCCGGGGGTCCAGTTTAGATTTTCTCTGTTGCTTCATTCTTATATTTCTTCTAGTTCCGTGATAAGGAGCTGAATACGCACGAAATTGGGGCGAATGGGATGACCTTGCTGCGTACGCTTTTTTGAATTTCTGAAGAATTAATTTTTCTTTTCTATCTCTTCATGGGCGCTCTCTGCATTTCTGTAATGCCTAACTCAGCTCTCATTTGAAGCCGCGGGAAAGCCTTCCATCCTCGAAGAGCGCGTTTAGTTGGCTACATGTAGATGCGTGGGTCGTCCGGGCAAGGGTCCGGGCAGCCGGGAAAGAACTGGAAGAAGCCAGATTAAAGCGAGACGCTTAGAGGTACGGCCCACTTCGTGTCGTTTCTTAAATACTATTACAGCGACGACTGGCAGGTCACGTGTGCAATGCCGAATTTTGGAGCCTAATTCGTAGGCGTATTAACAGTGTTTATTATCAACGTCATGCTGCCTTGGCAGAAGAGATCGCCAGAGAAGAACACTGTATGGTCGCGGAACGAAACGACGACGACCTACGATGAGCGCGCGACGAAGACAAGTCTGAAGACAGCACGACAGTTTGCGCCTCGCGGACCGAAGAGTTGTCGTCTTCATCGCCGTGTAGTATTGTGGTGCCACGTCGTCGGTATAGCCGTCGCCGTTGCCACTCCGTTGTCGGGTCAGTCGCAACTGTTTTATGGGGGCGTATACTTACGTCGCTCACAGTATATATGCGAGGACTGCTCCAAAAGTTCGTGCACTACGTTAAAAAAAGAGAAAAAAAATCTGTTCGCAAACTTTCAGATACATCAATGTGGTCACATTCAAAACACCCCTCAGCGATACACTGGTTCCATCTCTTCTTCCACTATACTGGAAGCACCCTTGGAAATTACTTTCTGTTAAGCCCTTCATCAGCGCTATGTCGTTTGCTTTTGAATTGTCGTCCCCGAATTGCCGCCCGCAGAGCAGCAGCTTGCATTTAGGGGGAAAAAAAGTAGCAGAGGACCAAATTTGATGAGTAGGGAGGGTGCCCCAACACTGATGGAACTGCGTGCCAAATCCTAACGCACTATCAATGCAGAGTGCGCAGGGGCATCATCGTGGTGCATAATCTATAGCGCCCCTCTTTCGACAAATTTGTCAGCACGCGGCGCACACAATCTCTCACACTCTTCAGGACCTCCATGTAGGAAGCTGCATTGATTGTTTGACCTTCAGGTAAAATTGTTGTGCCAAATTCGATGACAGTAAAAAAATACAGCACGATAAACATGACTTTGATTTTCGGTTTGTTCTTCCGCGCTTTTTCTGACCTTGGCTCTCATCTTTCTTTTTGCACTCCTTGCTTTGCGACTTTAGCTTGATGTCGCATTTGTAAATCCAATTTTCGCCCCTGATGATGACGTTTTGCAATAATTCATCGCTGTCGCCTGAAGTTTTCCAATCAATGCAACGTTCTTTTCGTCGCCAACTTTTGCTCAAGAGTCGGCAGTTTCGGCACGTACCACCTTGGCGCCAAGGCTTTTTTATTTCCAAAATTTCAGTCCAAACCTGGTAAGCATAAGCAGACGACTTTTACAAACCAAGTGCTTATGTCTAACAGTCACTCGGCGGTCACTGAACACGAGAGAAAGCGCACGATCAATCTATCGATCTTCGCAGGAGGTGGAGGGGTTTCGTGTCTTGCATTGTCCCTGGGGTCTTCACGGCCTTCCCGAGAACGCTGGTCCTTCTGGAACACAATCCCTTCCTTTAGGGCATCCTTTCCACAGGCAACATTTCGTGCAACATTTTGTGCAACATTTTATGGGTTTCTGCATTATTCTCGCCCAATTAAAAATGATATTGATCCTTTGTTTCGTCTGTACGTCGATCTCCATTTTGACAAAGACTAAAATTGGCTGCTCAAAACGTGCACGCATAAAAGTCTGTCGTACAGCAGTCCGGCTCATACTAGAGGTCAACTGGGTCATTTCGAGTGGAGAGAGCGGCGCCGGCACACCCTCTTCCACTTTATTGCTGACTCACTGCATGAAATTTTCGGACAGGTCTCGTATGTTAGCGGAACCACAGTGTAAGAGAGACCTAGATTTGCTAACTTGCTATCCTTTCAATCCTTTCAGCAACAATGATTGCATTAAAATGTGTCGTGCATACTTATCTTCAAGGTCAGGTCCTGTTCTGTTCGTCGATTAACGATACTCTCGGAATACTACTAGAGGGTACCAGAATGCTATTGGAGAGTATTAGAGGGTATGCACGCTGTAACGCACAAGTACACGCTTGTTGCTAGCTGACGACGCGACGAAGTATTCATACTTTTGGCTTCCGAGATCAAAAGGCGCGCCCCGGGTGACGCCAGATCTCGGAAGCTGTGCCACTCTTAGCGTAGTTTAGTCCGAATCCGCCGGGCGGCGACTCTTCCCGATCTCGCGGCGAATAGCTGCATTCTTAAACGATTTGATGCAGACACTAAAAATTGCTTTATGAGATCGCAGATATTTAATTAGTCGGGTTAATCCGTCTGGGGTTCACTTAGCAGGAGCGGCGTAGACAGAGAGATCTCGTGAGCAGCACATGTCATGTGAACGAGTGACACGGTTACGGTAATCCTTGGCGGGAATGTGCTACAGCTTCACTGGTCTTTTGTCGAAGACACTGCGATGTCGCATAGATCGGCTAAGAGCTGTTGTTACCCACGCGCAGCGTTTTGAAGATTCGAAGACGACGACACTAGCGCTCAATTTCTTCGTGGTGTTAAGCCGGCGCGCGCTGTCTGCGTGGCTGAATCTCTCTCTCTCTCTCTCTCTATATATATATATCTCGCCTGCGACGTCACTCTTTTCAAGTTGCGACAGTTTTAAAGGAAACCTTTTCTTGCCTACTTTCCGGGCAGCCTGTTGGGTTAGGTCGCTATCTCGGCATATATATACAAACAGAGGTTGTATGAAAGTGCCCGCGAAGGCGTTTACCTACCCCTTGTATGGCTGACCAAGTATGCGCACCTCTGCAACGTGCAACACTTGAAACGTGCCGCACGAGCCAGATTTTCCGCACCAGCCAATATATCGTGCAATGAAAACACGTAAAGAGCGGCGCTCAAATTTCGCATTAGCGAATACGTAATCGCCCGGTGAATTTTTTTTTGAAATAAGAAAAGAAACATATTGTGCCTTCTATATTTTAATTGTAAAAAAAAATTCATGAGATGTTAGTGTTACGCTCATGTTATTCATGGAATATTTTGTTGCTCTGCATCTCTTGCACGGTAGTATATTTAGCTTACACGGCTACTGCAGATTGGCGCATGATGTTTAACGGAGCACACGGTGCGCATATATGTATAGCATGCGTTCGCAATCACTAAAGAGTGTGAATAAAATAAAAGAATAATGATAATCGTCGCCACACCATGTTTCTTTCCAGTAATTGAGCTTGCTCGTTGCGGTGGAGGTTTTATCAAGTAGACGGTCGCATCGGCGCCGTAGTGTGGTGTTAAATACTGCGCCGAGCAAACGGATACTTTCATTCTACACGTCTACTCTAGATAACTATTTGCACGCGTTTTCGGCGGTGCATGCCAGATGCGGGCCTTAAGGCACTTTGCATGCCCGTATTATACTCAAGCGAACTTTGTGGAGTTGGGTGCGCTGCGGTGGTTGCACAATACTCGGCTCGTTACTTGTTTGCGTCTCAGTTTAGCGCTACCCCTGCAACCGTGTCGCACGTGTTCTCGACAGCCCAGACACAGCGAGAAGAAAGTTGTTTGAAGAAAAGTTTGAGGAACCGACAGGTGGCTGCTCACTGAAAACTTGGGCTTCAAGTCGGGCAACTCCGCCTGTGGAGTCCTTGCCAAATTTTGTCCCCGACGTGCCTGAGGGTACACTGCTTTTTGCCCATTTGACCCGCCGGCATCATCAGAGAGGAGGGGGCAGATAATATTGAGAGGGATGAATTGATGACCAAGTTTGTATGTATTCTACATGCCAGCGACAAGAAGTAGACGGGGCTATATATGACAGGCACGGGGGAGCGAGGATGAAAGGCAGAGGGAGTGGAGTGGAAGGGAGAGGGAGCTGAGCTTTGTAATGGAAAACTCCGGGGGAAGTCGAGCCCTCACCCGGTTCGGAGTCCCTGCACATATGCTGTATACGTAAACAAGATTTTGCGCATCGCTGTTACTTGTAAAACATTTAATTAACCGCTTTACTTAAGGTCCGCTTCACATAGATTCCAACATGTAAGTTGGATCTGGCAATTTGCGTTTTTATACATCACGATTGAGAAAAACCTCGGCCACTTCTCTACCAAGGCGTGTGCCAGAGCTAGGGAAGAAGAAGAAATTGGCCAATTTTACCCTTTCAAGTTAATTTTTTTTCTGATTTCGATAACTGTGCGTACAATGATTAGATTTTTGGCCCATCTACAATAGTAAGTACGAACCATGTGTTGTAGGTGCATCGTCATCATCATCATTATTATCAACGTCGTCGTCATCATCATCATCCTGTCGTGACGCTCGTGAACTCAGACCATGGCTCAGACAACCGCGTTGCACGCGATGCCAAGACGAAGGTGCGCGCTGTGCCGGGATCGTGTTCAGTCGAACTACGACCGTTGCGACAAGGCACAGAATGCACGGCCAGCGTAGCGACCTGACCCACAATGGTCCGTGGGAAGAGCAACTGGACTTCGAGAGGAAGTGCGACGCGGCGGACACTGGGCAGAAATGCTGGCTCAGCGCTGACTTGACAGCCTGGAACCAAGTGATGCACAGACTCGCATTCGAGCTCGTCGAGACCAGGCCGGGCAGGTTGCGTCTTAGTTCGATACCGCACGGCAAAGCGGGAAGCGACACAACGGCCGCCGCCCGGCAGGCGTCTTTCCTGGTTTCTTGGCTCCTCGCGCGCCACTGTTGCATCGACGAGTTTGGCGTGACCTGCGCCGTGCCGTGTGGTCGCCCTTTGGAGGAGACGCCTTTCCCGATTCGCTTGCGTCCCTCGTCGGCGCAAGGCGCTAAGCGAAGCATCCGCTGGCTGGTGATCGAGGAGCGCCCCACGGCCGCTCTCGTCGTGCAAGACATCGACGCCATCACCGACCTCGTAACTGTGAGAATCAGCGCGCGCGCGGTCAGAGCCCAGTTCGCCACCGAAGTCGAGAAATTGCTACGGCGCAACGCGAGCTCCATCAAGTCGGTAGATATCTCCGACATGAACCGGCTGCCGCGTAACATCATCAGGGCGCTCGAGTGTCTCGTCAGGTGCGAGTCGCTGAGCCTCAGTTCGCTCATGGATTTCGTCAGGGGCCTGCCGGACGTGGAGGCAGTGGCGCAGCTTATGCGCACCTCCACGGCTTTGAAGGAGCTCACCGTTGACCCCGTCATGGAGACACAGATTTCGCTGATGGCCAAAGCTCTGGAGTGCAATGCTACGCTGACGAAACTTACTCTGTTTATACCAGACTCAGCCACATTGCCCAAAGGTCTGTTCCCCGCGCTGGAAGCGAACACTGCCTTGAAGGAACTCTGGCTTACAGGGTGCTGTTGTATTGACGAACAATGTGGCCAGGCTTTGGCGTCGGCACTGCAAAAGAACACTTGTCTTCGAGACATTCACATAGAGGATGTTCAGATCGACCACTCTTGCATGGTGGAATGGCCAGATGCTCTATCGAAGAATAACGCATTGGAATGCTTTCAGTTGTCAAGTGATCAACTGCCCCTGAGTGGAATTTCAGCCTTGTGCAAGATTCTTTCGACAAACAAGGTCTTAAAGAAGCTCGTTTTTGCTGGATTTCGAGCTTCACGGGAAGAAAGGTATGAACCTTGTTATTTGTTATACTGTGCCTGATAGCGTCTATACAAATTGCATTGCCATGAGACTTCTCACTCGCTTAACCTTTTCATTACGGTCGTCTGCCAGCGTGCTTGCCGGCGTTGTCGGTGTTTGACGTGGCGTACTATAATGGATGCGGAGGCCGGCGAAACATTTTTGCCAGCGTTTCTGATATCATGGTCAATCAGTCGGTCAGGTAGTCCAGACAGAGACGGACTAGATGTAAAACTGGGTGAGTTGGCTGATCTTCATAGTAAAAGCAGCGTAAAAACATAGCAACACAAGACGGAGTACACAGGACGGCTGTCCTGTGCCCCTTGCCGTTTTTTTTTTGCGCTGCTTTTACTACAGAGACACTAAAATGCCCCTAAGAATGTCCTTTCGCACTGCCCTTGAACGGCCCGATTATCGCAGCGTTATCCGGTAAAAATCGACGCAACACATCAGCGAAAACTAGACCGAAAGAAATGGTCTCGTCGCCATGGAAACTGGTAGACAGTTCGCTCGCTTATCCCGCACAGGACCGGCGCGAATGTTTCTGCCTTGTCAGTGGCATGGTGCTAATGCATGGTTACTCGTGGGACACGTTTAATATCGCGCCAAAAGTATGTGCTTTAGTAGCTCCTAAACTAGAGTTCTTTCTGTGTCTTCGCACAAAACTGCACGCAGACGACGATGGTTTGGTAAAGGAACAGAGTCATGCCATTTTATTCGTTGCACAAAACAAGAGCGTGCAGAGAACGACGCCAGAACAGCTGACATTTCCCAAAGAAAAGCATTGCTGCCTCTCACGTGACAAACCTATGGTCGGAGAGGGGTCATTATGAGGCCTTCCTGCAAGGCGCTCTGTCCACACCTAAAGAGTATATCTTACACCGTGGTTTAGATACAGACAGCCAGTCCAGTCGGTCAGTCAGTCACCGGTATACGGTCCACTCAAGCAGTCGGTTGGTCGGACAGTCAGCCAGGTGGTGTAAGCTCACGCAGGTACTCGAAGAAATCCCCCCCCCCCCCCCCCCCCCTTCCGGGATAAGTTCTGGGGTGTACAATTAATACCGCGCAATCCTCTTTCTCTCTTTCAGAGAAATCTTAGCAGAGCAGTTGGCCGAGGGCAAGTGCTACGGCCGGGTGCAGCTGCCATGGGTTGACCCCGATCTGGTGGGTCTAGCGGCAGCCGTCGGCTCTCCTTCGGAATGTCCCGAGGACCTGTACCTGCCGGACATCTGCCAACTGTCCGAAGCCCGTCTCAGGCCTCTGTGCGAAGCCCTGGGGTCGAGCAAGCGCGTTCGCTCGTTTAGCTTCACCATACAGGGTCACATCGAGGGCAGAGGAGCTGCACTCTGCGACATGCTGAAGGCCAACCGGTCCATCAAACGCCTGCTTCTTAACATGACGGACGACAGAGACACGACCTTCTCCCGAGACGTCTTTCACGCCCTGGCTGCCAACAGGTCCATCACGCATCTGGTCTTCCACCTGGAGAAAGTCGAGAGGCTCGAGACGGCCACCGCGTTCTCTTACATGTTGGCTCACAACAGCACCGCCACAAGCGTTTACGTCTGGTTCGCGACCGATCTCCACTCTCGGTTCGTCCAGGAGTTGTCGCGTGGGATGTCGCGCAACAGGATAATCGTGGACCTCAAGCTCATAACCGACACGGTGATGTGTGACACCACGAGCTACCCCGCTTTCGAAGCCCTGCGGAGAAACAAAGCCGCTCTGAACCGCGCCGCCGATTTCGTCTTGACGCACCGACCAGACAGGCGGTTAGCCGAGGACTTCGAGAACTTCTTGGGGCGTTCGTGCCTTCTTGCTCACCTGGTGGAGGTCACGGGAAAAAGGGAACCCGAAGCGCTAGTAGATGTGACTTCGGCCGAGCACTACCTGGAGGACAACTTTCTGGTTCTCACGGGAATCGTCAAGCAATCTCTGGTTTGCCTGCCAGCTGAAACCACGCAGCTGGACGCGCTCAACGCACAATGTTGGCGCGCACTGGTGCGCCATCTCAAGATTGCAGACGTTCTCACTGAGGCACGCGCTTCTCCTACCAGTTAAGGGACGAATATATTTGCGAATTCGTAACAAACTGCGACGTATCATGTTGCATTAGGTGGTGGTTGTGCGATTTGCTCTGGCGCAGAACATCGCTGCAGTAAATTGGTCAGGCTCGGAAAGAGGTTTACTATAAGGCGAGTCATTTCGAGCGCTTGGTAGATTCAAGAAAATCGCTTATTAACGCTCAGAATTGTATAATTAACCATTGGCACGCGGCAGAACTTGTAAACCAGCTACAATGGTGTAAGTTGGTCATGATGGTCCGCCGTATATAGACGTTCTTCGACACTGCGAATAGGCACGGTAGGTGGCGATGGTAGGTGATACGAAAGCTCGCCAGGAATTCGCCGCAAACTTAGTGGCACATTAGTGGCACGCTTACAATACATGTGTGCTTAGTGGCACAAATATTTATATACCTGAGATATCTTGTTGCGGTGCTAAGACGGTCGCACAGGCAACTATAGTCTTTGCTATTTCGTGTTATCTTTCTTGCCATGTCATCTAAGAGTTCAGTAGGTGTCAGCGCCGTTGTATAATTAACGCAGTGGTTCATTACATTATTATGAGGAGGTTGCACTGTAATTCGTACCTTACACGTACAATAATATATACCTGAGAGATTCAGGTTCTGTCAATTTGCTATTTCAGATTTCTTTTGCCATGTCAACTACAAATTCACTCAGTATCATCGCCGTTGTGTAATAAACGAGTGTCGATGTCATTATTTTAATATTCATGTATTTACTATTTACAGCAAAGTGTTTGTAGGCCTTCCTACAGCCATATTACATCTATCATTTGCAATTCATTGCCTACTCAAGTCATAATACTCTGAGAAGCCATCGCAATGTGTCATGGCCGGTGCTCTTTGGCCATATTTGAACCTTGCTCCAATAAAAACCATATATTATTATTATTATTATTATTATTATTATTATTATTATTATTATTATTATTATTATTATTATTATTATTATTATTATTATTATTATTATTATTATTATTATTATTACAAACGAGTGGTTTACGACGTTACCCCGAGAAGGTTGAGCTATAGCCGTTTACCTGATGTGATGCACTTCTGGAAGCCCCAGAAAGATGACCGCATCCGGCTATGGCAATGCTGGGCATACTATCGGCATCATTCTACTCGAACTTGCAACTGATTGCTTCACTACATACAGGCATATTTTGTTGAGAAATTGTTGCACGATCGGAGGTAATTTTCCCACGTTCGTGGAACCTCTTAGCTTCATGACAATATTTTATAGTAATTGTTTCCTTACTAAATTACATTCTTGTTCGGTGTGAATGTATTCTTCATGGACAGCAATAAAGGCGAACTAGTTCATATTGTTTGTTGACGTCTAAAGGTGTTTTTGGCTCTGTGGCGTATAATGTTTCCCACTACTGCGGGCGGAGAGTAAGTCTTAATGCTGTGGATGAACCGCGCTCGCATTTCGCTGCCCATACAGGGCTGTAACACGCGTATTTCTTATTCATTTTTTTAGCAAAGCGAATAGCTTTCCTTGGCTATTTCGTCCGTTTTCATGGTGGTCGGCGGCCGGACTTTCTCCGTCGATGGACTTTCTCCGTCGAGAGCTGTGTGGCGTTTGAATGTTTAGATGCTGCGGGCGGTGGTGTCACTGTGTCGCGTTTCTCCCCAGCCTGGGCTGGGGAGAAGCGTATCTTCTTCTAAATCGCTTGCTTTTACAGTGAAGCTGTGTGTCGATAGAAGATTCGTCCGTCGTTCGCCTGTACGCCGAAAACTATCATCAGCAATGGCTCGAGCGTCGTCGTCGCCTTCCACAGCTGGCTCGCTGGCGCCCTTCGGTGCAACCGCGCGAACGCGCTCGTGCCACTTCTCACGCGTTCATCGTCGTCTTCTTCCACAGCTGGCTCCGTTGCCGCTCATCATTCCAGCGTAAAAGTTCACTTCTGTCCTCGTAATGGGGAGGGCGTGCTCACAGTGTTATGAGTCATTACTTAAGGGGATATGAGCCATTCATTGTCTTGCCGTGACGGACAGATTTAATTTTGAAGCAATTTAATTTTGAAGAATCGCAAGCGGCAATGCGACAACGGCGGACTGCGGGCATACCGTCAGTGACGTCGTACTCTCCGTCGCAGCCGATCGTGTGTGTAACCTCATTAAGAAACAAAGACGTAACCAATGATTGAGAAAGACTTTAACGAACCATCGGGATTAACCCAGTGATAAACACCAGGGCCGCACGTTTCAGCTATGTTGGGAGGCCATCTGTACGGAGTGCTTGGGTGGTGATTTTTACTTTTTGCTTGCGAAAGCAAGTCGACGGTGGCGCCCCCTCGAAAGTTCCCTTTGAAGTCCTCAGGCTGGCCGCGCGCCGCCGCCGCTCAGTCCGATTGGACGAAGCGCTTGTTTTCAAGCGAAGCTTGTATACGCTAGCCTGCGCCGGCGATGTAACGCAAAAAAAAAAAAAAAAAAAAACCCTGCTGCTCTCAGAGCTGCACACCCACGCGGCACGTGTTCCCCCCTACGGCCACAGGGACGCTCCCACTACTCACAACGAGGTTACAAAATTATTTTACATCTCAAGAAGGGTCTTTCCACCCCATCACCCCAAGTTGAATAGGGCGCAAGCCGTTTCTCTTAGACTTTTACAGACCGGCACATACCCGTGTCTGGCCGCTCTACACGAAGTTTACCCCGACGTATATGGCGACGACGCCTGCCCGTCCCACGGTTAGACCTCCACTCTAGCACACATGCTCTGGGAGTGCGGGTCGAGATACCCCAAGTTCAGCAAGGAGGAGTGGGACTCGCTTCTGCGTAGCCCCGCTCTAGACAATCAAATCCTGGCTGTCCGGCGTGCCCGCGACCGGGCCGGTGGGCTAGACCTGCCGCTCCCGACGTGTTACTAGCCGGGTACGCGACGAGTTCGCATCCTCGCCGGACCTCCAATAAAGCTCACTCACTCACTCACGTGCTCGGCACGCGCTCGTGCCACTGCTCCCGCGTTCGTCGTCGTCTTCCACAGCTGGCTCCCTTGACGCTCATAATTCCAGTGTAGAATTTCATTTCTCTTCTGTCGTCGCAATGGGGAGGCCATGTTTACGGGAGTATGAGACATTGATTAAGGGGGTATGAGCCATTCATTGTATTACGTAACGGACAGATTTAATTTTAAAGCAATTTCGTGGAAATCCATCCAGAATGAACGCGCTCGGGAAAGGGCTCGTCGTCGACGTGCCGATTCTAGCGTGAGGGCTTCCGAAGCCCAGGGGAAACGTCAGCGAAGAGCCGCGGACCCCGGGTTGCGGGAGCGCGATGCTGAGGCCAAACGTCAGCGTCGTCTAGCCCTCCATGAACCCGACAACGGTGGCGCACGCCTCGGCAACGCTAGCGCCAACTTCACCGGTGCGACGGCCAGGTTTCGACGTGTTTCTCAACCGGAAATTCAGAGCCAGCTGCAGTGCGTGTGACCGGTTGGGGTTCGAGCAAAACGTGGTATTCGTTAGTGCAATTCGTTCGGAGGAACACCGAAGAAACACACGACAAGCTTCGCTTACCCCCATTTTCTCGACAACGGAGGGGCTACTGATTTTTTTCTTTACTTTTAACAGCGGAGCTGTTTAAACCGACCGTCAGTCCATGGAACGTGTACAAAGAACCTCGCTGAACGATGATGTCGCCGCGCGTTGCCTAGCAACCACCCCGCGGAGCGGCGTGTGCTTCGCCTGCTCTCCGTGCCGTGCACATGTTGCCTTGACATGGGATGTTAAGGAGAGGGAAGGAGAGCATGTGCGCGGCGCGCGCTATGCTCGGGAGAGAGAAAGAGAAAATGAGAGAGAGAGAGAGAGAGAGAGAGAAATAAATTGTAGCAGGCAACCAACGAGGCAACGCACACTGCTGCTGCCGACGCCGTTCGCGTTTCCCCGCGTTCACGACGAACGCACGCTGTGTCCGTGACTGCAGCAGGCGCCTCTGGCGGCGGCTCGGCAGGATTCGACCAGCCGCGCCCCGGCAAGTGTGGAGGCGCAGCTTGGCCGTGACGTCACCGGGAAGCTAAAGCTCGGAGCCGCCACGACGGCGGCAGAACTCTCGTCGACTCTGTGGCGAGTACATGTAGCCTTGACACGGGACGACCAAAGAAGATCCGGACACCCGAAGAAGAAGCCACTGACCGTGGGCGTGTAAGTGCGCTTCGTGCGCCGCTCACTAGGGGGTGACGCCCTGCCAGGGGCCGTATTCTGAAACGTTCGCCTAGGCGAAATTTCTTTTTTCGCTTTCAGGCGTGCGCCGATTGGCTGTTTTAGCAAAATTGGATGAGCTGATTGGGTGGTTGAGCCCGACGTCATTCAATTTGCTCAACCAGCCAATCAGCGCGCATGCTGATTTCGCCTAGGCGAACGTTTCAGAATACGGCCCCTGATGGCGCGCGCTGCGCTTCTTCCTCGCCTAGGGTGCCTCGATGCCAGCGCCCCTATCCTCGCCCGCCCTCGCTCCTCGCCCGCATATCGTGCCAGGGGAAGACGTTCGCTCGCTTGCTCCTCCGAGTTCGGTTCGTGCGTTTCGTTCGCCATGGGAGTGGTCGACGAGGAAGCCGCCGGGCCAAGCACAGCCTACCCACAAGAAGAAGACCTACAGTACGATGGTTCTGTGTGTCTGTGTCATTCTTTCAAAACATACACACACAAAGTTAACCTAAAGAACAACGCCGAGGTCCGAGTGCCGCAAAGAGACACCTAAGTTTCAGATTATGGTCACCTATCGTTTTATGTTTCTTGTTCATCACGTTTGTCCGTCTGTACGCGAGCTATAGTTTGCCGTGAATTGGCTATGAAATACCGTGTAACAACCAAGCAACAAGTGCAGGCGTATCATCGGGGCTAGGACCAATGAGCCCAAGCCCTGCAAGTTACCTAACCCTAGTATCAGCGTAACGATATAAGGGCCGCAGGTGATTTTTTAAACATCCTGCAGGTTTTAAATAAAAATTGAATCTGTTGTGTATGGATTGAAGGGGTGTTTTGTGGTATGCATGTCCTGTAACAGGTAATTATGTCAGTCGTGATAAATCGCACCACTGAATCCGCGAATACCAGAACATTTCATTACAAAGGCTATTTTTTTTCTACAAAGTTGTTCAGGTTTCTTTGGACAAACGCGGGTGCTATTTTTGAAGAATGTTCTCGGACTGCTGCAGATTATCTTTTGTTTTATTATGTTCCTCTCGGGAGGATAAATCAATATTTCTCCTTCGCTTTCTATAGCGTCCAGTTTGTCTTTAACGCTTTCGTCAGCGTCGCGTGTCTCTCGCTTCCTAACCTCTTCTCTCTTAACGTGAACGACTTTAATAGTTGTTCTTTCTAATTTAAATGATGAAAAACATGGGTCTGGCGAGTCTTTTTTTGTTCAGGGCTTCCATTAGTGCTAAAAATGAGATCTAAAATAAAACGTCAGTGCCTTAGTACTGAGACTAGGAAACGAGCGCAAACGATCCCATAATGATTCGACGGAGCTAGATGTTAAGCGTCGGAAGTCAGTAAACACACACACGCGTACTAAAAAATAACAAAAATTAAGACAGCGAGAGGGCTCGTAGAAGGGTAGAATTCACTCGAACAGGGAGTGCAGAGGAGGAGAATTACTGATCAAGCTTTCGCACAATCAGTTCCTCGAAAGGTTTCTGTTTTCTAAGCTCGTTATTATTTTATTTTCTGAAGCTCAAATTTAAGTGAAGCTCTTACTAGACGAAGTGATCGCCATTCCTCTCCGAAGGGCAGCAAAGTATAGATTACATCAGCACACGACGAAGAAAAGAAATCACACCGGAAACGACGGCTGAGCAACGGTGGAACTAGCGAGTAGGCCATGGAATTTGCCGTGCTTGTGTTGTGTGTCACTCGTGATGGATTGCCTGGTCGTCCGTTTTCACCGAGTAGAGTTGGGAAAAAAAAATCTGTTTTCTTCTCTCTACTTTCGCGGTGAACGCACGGGAAAGAACGAACGTGCACCCCTCGCGCACCACGTGATGCAAAGAATCTGACCAGCGCAGGGGTGTGCTATTCTACACGCCCAATTTTATTCTTATATAAATTTCTTTCTCATGATCAGGGTCCCCTGTGAGTAATTGACCAAAATAAACGTACTCCTTTACAGACTCTAGCGGCTGACTGGCGATCCTGAATTCTTGTTCCCTTGGCAGGCTACTTAGTATTATCTTTGTCTTTTGCATATTAATCCTCAAACCCACTCTTACACTTTCTTGGTTAAGGTCCTCAATCATTTGTTGTAATTCGTACCCATTGTTGCTGAAAAGGACAATGTCATCTGCAAACCGGCGCGGTTGCCGAGATATTCGCAATTGATCCTCACTTCTAAGCCTTCCCAGTCTAAGAGCTTTAATAATTCTTCTAAGCATGCAGTGAATAGCATTGGAGAGATTGTGTCTCTTTGCCTGACCACTTTGTTTATAGGAAACTTTCTACTTTTCTTGTGGAAAACCAATGTAGCTGTGAAATTTTTGTAGACATTTCCCAATATATTCACGCATGCCTCCTGTACTCCTTGATTACGCAATGCCTCTACGACTGCTGGTATCTCTACTGAATCAAATGCCTTATCTATGAAAGCCATATATGGAGGTTGATTGTACTCCGCAGATTTCTCGATTACCTGATTGATTACATGTATGTGATTCATTTTAGAATATCTCTTCCTGAAGCCAGCCTGTTCTCTTAGTTGATTGAAGTCAAATACTGCCCTGATTCTATTGGAAATTGCCTTGGTGAAAACTTTATGCAGTACTGAAAGCAAGGTAAAGGGCCTATAATTTTTTAGTTCTCTAACGTCTCCCTTCTTATGGATTAGTATAATGTTGGCATTCTTCCAGTTCTCTGGTACACTTAAAGTCGTGAGGCACTGCGTATAAAGGGCCGCAAGGTTTACAAGCATCATATCTCCTCCGTCCTTTATTGAATCGACTGTTGTTCCATCTTCTCCAGAAGATTTTCCCCGGGTCATATCTTGCAAGGCCCTTCTAACTTCACTAGTTATAGAAGGAGCCTCTGTATCCTGGTCATCACTCCTTCGAATGAAAGTAGTTTGGCTGCTCTGGGCACTGTACAGGACAGTATAGAATTCTTCCGCTGCTTTTACTATGTCATCGAAATTGCTTATGATATTGCCCTGCTTATCTTTCAGTGCATACATCTTGCCTTGTCCTATGCCAAGTTTTCTTCTAACTGATTTCCTGCTGCGTCCATATTTTGCGGCTTCCTCAATCTTTCCCACGATGGCAGGGAGAGGCCTTCGTCGTGCAGTGGACATAAATATAGGCTGATGATGATGATTAC
The DNA here is from genome assembly GCF_013339745.2 of Dermacentor silvarum. Lineage (NCBI taxonomy): Eukaryota > Metazoa > Arthropoda > Arachnida > Ixodida > Ixodidae > Dermacentor > Dermacentor silvarum. The sequence continues at coordinate 38,329,706 of NC_051157.2, forward strand.
GATGATGATGATGAATGTTTTTGTGGAAATCTTGAACGGGAGCGTGACCTTGGCTGAGGACAGACGCAGATAGAAGTTTGGCAGGGACACGTCGAGAGGAAAGCAAGTAAAAACTGCGCCGCACCTTGACCTTTCAGCACGAGCTATTTGTTGACGGGCGCTGTAACACAGAAACCCTAGTGCCTGATGCGGTCACACGGCTTTGGCAAGCCATCTTTTAACCATGTTTTTATTGCATTTGACAAAAAAGTCGCAGTTTTGCCCGAAAGCGAAGCATCGATTGGGATAGCAAATTAGTGGACATCTATACGAAGTGAGGATAGTAGTTTTATCGGCCGTATAAACTTGTAAACATAAGCATACTAACTGAATTAACAAGCATGATGTCACGTGCGCACAAGCAAAGATGAACACATCTCGCTCGATGACCGCTGAAGCTCGCTGTCAAAACGCTGCAGTGAGGAAGCGCGGCAGCAGCAGTGAGTGAAGTGACCTAAATCGCAAAAACAGAGCGCACGGTGGACTGTGTCTCAGTCACAGATGGCTTTCAGGATACAGAAACCCGACGTACAACTGCAGCCCCCCCCTCCCCACCCTTCTTCCGGAGCCTTGCGCGCGACGGAAGATGGTGCGCTTCCTTCCCGCTTTTCTCCTTTCCATGCGCGAGATTGAGCGGCCATCGCCGGCTCACCCTCGAACGCTTTCACTCTCACATAAAGCATACGGCGCGCGGAGACGATTTTATTGCCCTTGGGTTTTATACAGAACCTCACGGCGACGCCGAAGGCAGAAATGCGCCCGGAGTGTGCATATAATTGCTATCACAATAAAAATGCCCCAATTGTCAGTGGGTTGTAAAGGAGTCGCTGCCTCGTAGGGAATGCATTGATGGCCGAACTCGATATATTCTTGTACAGAAAACTTTGATGACAGGGTGGGACGTGGCGAACGCTAAAAGCATAACAAACCCGGCATAACACGTGAGTAAGACTTATTCGCCCACTATTTACCTACACAAAGGAGCAACTACTAGCTACGCTGCTCGCGAGAGGCATGTATGGGGAAAGAGAGAGTGCGGTGGGCCTAGTTCATCGTCTTTGAAGACGTGAACGGTTTTCGTAGCAACAGTGATTTGCATCAGAGCACTGCTTAGCGCGGATAACAACAGAGCCTTGTGGAAGCAACTTGGTGGTGACCGGGTCCCAGAATTGAGGAGCTTCTAGTCGAGGTGCGCAAGTGAATACAGGTTACCCTGCATGGTGCACAAATATTTTCGTATATCCATCTCGGTGGCTCAGCGGATATGCGTAAGTTTGCTGTTCAGTACGAGCCTATAATGTTGAAAACCCACCATATGAAAGGCAGGTGTAACTATATGTGGAATGAAGGTAAGAAAGGGGGCCATAATTAATAAATAAAAAACAGAAGATAATTTTCTCTGTTGCTAATTCTGTTTCCCTAAGGAAATACAAATCCAATTGAGTCGAAGACTGCGTGTGCTGTGAATGTAATGCTGTAAGCTGCAACGAGTGCATCTGCGTACAAGTCGAGCGTCCAAGCAACGGAAAAAATTGCAGTGTCGACGCTCTCAGCAGATCAAGTTCGTGATACGCGTTCAAGCTTGTTCCTCTAAGCAGAAATGACCGTTTGTTTGTTCAAGAACCCTGACTGAAGCGGTGCCAGTCGGGAATAACTTTTTTCCCGCTGTAACGAACAGCACGTCATCTTTTCTTCATTTCTACAGCTCGTTTCATTCTGAGAAGCTGCAACGCTTTTTGTTTACTCTTTTAGATGGTTTTAAAAAGCACAGCGTACACTCATCGCTGTGGAGGTTGCAAAACTCGCGAGCTTTCATGGACCTCGGGATGTTCTTCTGAAGAGCGGATTTCTGTGCCAGCGATCCGCCCCACTGAGCTAGTGACTTTTTTATGTGCAGAAGTTCCGAAGGGAGCAGAGCTCCGGACGCTATTTAAGTAAGACAGCGCTTGCGCAAGAAGAGCGTTTGCTTGAGACATGCTCTTTTATGTGTCTTGCACACCAACAGGGTGCTTCTTAAAACCATGCATCAAGTAGTTCCAGCAACAAGTTTATTTCTGCACGAAGAAATATGTCCAGACTATGCGACGCCACTTTCTCCCCCACCTCGACGTCCACTTCTCCGGGCGTTGCCCATAAATTGGCCCTCGTATGAGATGACCCTGCGCCGGATGAAAAGAAATACGCTTCAGTTGTCGTGATCGGGGGCAACTATAGGCATGGCGCCTTGACCATGGGTGAATGACGAAATCGAGGCTTCGACCGTTGCATTGCTTCAAAGTAGCTTTTCCCCGCTTTCGTTATAGAGGGCACACGTACTTGCGTAGAGCGCTTGTGATAGTGGGCCACTTGAACGTCTCGAAACGACGCGACCCGCCAGAAAGTGGAGCGTAGTAAATAATAATAAAACGAAAATAACCGCCCAAGCACTCCGTACAGATGGTTAACCCACGAAGCTGAACCATGCGGCCCCGGTGTTTCGGTGTTTATCACTGGGTTGAGGCCGGTACTATAAAGTATTTCTCAATTATTGGTTACGTCTTTGTGTTTCTTAATGAGGTTACACACACGTTCTGGTGCGACGGAGAAAGCGACGTCACTGACGGTATGCCCGCAGTTCGCCGTAGTCGCATTGCCGCTTGCGATTATTCAAAATTAAATTGCTTCAAAATTAAATCTTTCCGTCACCTAAGACAATGAATGGCTCATAACCAATGGCTCATACCCCCGTAAACGCGGCCTCCCCATTACGACGACAGAAGAGAAGTGAAATTGTACGCTGGAATGAAGGGCGGCAACGCAGCCTGCTGTAGAGGAGGAGGAGGAGGAAGAACATTTATTTAGCCCCATATACATGGATCTGTGGAAGAAGACGACGACGACGAACGCGGGAGCAGTGACACGAGCGCGTTCGCGTGGTTGCGCCGAGGGGTGCCAACGAGCCAGTTGTGGAAGAAGACGACGACGCTCGAGCCATTGCTGATGATGATAGTTTCTGCGTACAGGTGACAGACGGACGAATCGGCTAGCCTTGTACAGCTTCGCTGTAAAAACAAAACGCAGATCCAACGCTTACTTTGGAATTTACGCGAAGCGAAGCGCAAGTAAAGGGGTTAATTATTTGCTTCACATGCCATGCCATGCATGCCATGCCATGCGTGTATGCCATGCGTGTATGTTGTCACGCGTGCCATGCCATGCGCGATCACAGGTGTATACACAGGAAAGTATATGGCATGTATCAAGCAACGTTTAGGGATTCTGTACCTCTTGTGTCACAGTGGTATATGTCCAGTCTGAAGGTAGGGCCAAGAACACCGCCAGTGCGACCTTCGTGCTGCCTGTGCAAACGAAGAACACCGGCGTCCGCCACGATGTGTCCATTCTGTTCAAACAACGTGACCACTGTTGTATGGCAAATATTGGTAATATTGTTTACTTTATCGAGTGCGCTTACGGCTTGTCTGACTCTGACATGCTGCCCTTCCCCGTACAAGAGTCCACGCAGCTGCTTATTCATTAAATCATGTATATGCGTATACGTTTCAAAGGCTGACAGCTCATTTGACTAACCTCGTACGAATGCAAAGCAAATATGACTGATCTCGTACGAATGTTAACTAGTGGACTAACAAGGCAAGTCTCAGCTGGGAGCCAATGTTTCGACAAGGGAGTTCGTCTTCGTCAAGTTGGCACTTCTTCACGTAATCTCAGCCCAAATTCAAACGCGAACAATTAGCGAAACTATACTACATTGCGTTGTTCCGTTCCCAGGTTCACCTGCATTTGCGACAGTGACGTAATTCGCACTCCAAGACGTACGGTTAGGACTACTACATGTTTTGAAATCCAGGCATAGCGCCATAACACGTTGCACTTCCGTCTAATCACGCTTAACAGGCGTTCCGTTCAGCTATTTACTGCACGCGTTTAAATTTATAGTGATGGTACATACCCGGCATCACTTCAGGTCCCCGTGTCTCTGTGATACTTTTTTGTTTGTTTGAATCTCACAGGAATGTTTGAGCCGTTGCTTCTGCAGCGGCTGCCAGCGTTCCTTCATGGATCTGCACCTTAGGCAGTGAATCGGGCGGATCTCGAAGACAATGATGAAATTTGTTGCAGGTGGTTACAGCGAAGGAATCGAGTAATGCTGCTATCTGGCAGACGTGTTTAAAAAAATAAAGGTTTAAAGGAAGGGGAGCCTTTTGCCATCTGTTGGTGAGCCTATAGCGTCGCACGAACTTGTGTTGGTGATCATTCTGCCTGAGCGAAACCTTGCCTGACTTCAGTCGCGCAGCGTTGCACCAATATGAGTCGCTTGCACAACAAAGGATCAATGTGGAGCCGAGAAATAACCTTCACCAAACGTGGCAACGCTGTCACTTTACAGGCCACGGCTTCAACGCCTTCTTTATTGGTGGGTCACGTAACAGCGAGTTGGAGCGTCACGTGGTTCGCGTTTTATGAATGTGCCGGGCTGTAGAGTTTCTTTCTTCGCTACTTCCGCAACTGAAATAAAAGGTCGGTATGCGACAAATTTGAAAACTGTTTCTTGTTGTTTCTGCGTCTAAAATGGGAAACTCCCACTCTGAGCAGATATTCGCGCTCATAGAAGGAATGCACACGGATGATGGGTGACCAATCGCTGCTCGTGCTTACGTGACCCCGCTTCTCAGTCTGTTGTTTCGCATTTGTTTTTTATTTGTTAGTTTTTCTGCGTTATTTGAATATCTTTGACTTGGTATATTTCGCACTGAGAATAGTGGGTATTCGAGTTTTTTTTTTCTGAAACGGAATTCACGAGCTACGTGATCGATTTACGCCGTCCTACCCACATGCTGGCACCTTTGAAACGGGGTAGTGTGTTGCGCCACCAAGCTCTTGCTCTTATTATGCCTAATGTTCTACCTATCTTTAAAGCAAAAAAACACACAGGAAGAATTCCCAGCATCAAACTTTCTGAACCACTACTGGGGACTTTGTTCTTGCACGCCTCCATTTTTTGTGGCCTCCCTACTTTTCCGCCACCAAACCTGCAATCGCCTCTTACTAATCTCTATTGCGGGCATGTTTACTTTCCCCCTACTATCCCTGAACCCAAGGGCTTCAAGGGCTTCAAGGAGGCCAGAGGAGCCCAAACTGACAGCTTGGTAGATATCTTCACATTTTAATAAACCATGTTTCATCGTTTCCCTAGCTTTGCCGCAGCAAGCACATGCTTCTTCTTTCTTGGTGTGCCTCGATTTATAACTACGCGTTCTAAGACATCCTAGCTGATCTCGCTTCGAAAAGTGAGAAGCTTCCATTTGAGTTATTGTTTCTTTTATGATTTCGTTTTTGCCTCCTAGATAGTTACTCAGAGGTGGTTTATTTTCCATTGCCGCCACCCACGAAATTGTCTCAGCCTCTCTGACTCTGCGTTTGACGTTCTTTGTTGCCATGTTGCTTACTATACCGGTCGCATACTTGCTGGTAAGCTTGCTACATGGTAAGGATTTAAAGGGCGCTAGAATAGATAGATGGATAGATAGACAGACAGATAGATTGATTGATAGACAGACAGATAGATAGATAGATAGATAGATAGATAGATAGATAGATAGATAGATAGATAGATAGATTGCAGAGAGAGATAGAGAAATCAGACAGAGAGATGTGTTTAATGCTGTAGAGCAGGCATGTTACTCTAGATGAAAGGTGAATGATGAAACGACACACTGAAAAAGATTGAGCGCACAACGGACACTAACACTCTTGATGAAGGCCGAACCCCGGCCGAAACGTCAGTAAAGTTCTGTTATGTTTTTCCTCTATGTCTACTTTTGTGCCGGTTGCTGTGATTCTTTGCTTCACTGATATATATATATATATATATATTCCGAGCTACTATATCTAGTATTACATATTATAAAGCTGCTTATTTCCGACCATAACTCTGCTAAAAATGTACATGCACTGTAAAGGCACCAAGTTATGCGTGTCTAAGTGTTGTTTTCCTCTCTCGTTTACCCGAACGCACTCTGCGCACACGATGTCGTGTTTTTCCAAACCAATTTGTACGTTACTTCCCTACCAAGAATTGTGTATGGCCTACAGACTACCAGGGTCATGATTTACTAACCTCGCGAATTTCTGTTGCGCATGGACAGAAAACGCAGCGCACTCGTTCTGTCCGCGGAGTGATCGTTATCTTCGGCTGTTGCCGTGCGCTGCACGAGCGGTGCTTTGCAACTCCGGTGCATGGCAGCGAGAATGGTGCATCCCGGCGCGAGATTTATTCGCTGAATGACCGCTGAGCGGAGCTCGCTCCAACGCTGCACATACCCACCGTTCTGGTTTTGCGCCGAGATGGTATTTTGCGAAAAAGTGTTTCCGTTTGCTTGCAAGAGTTCGGAATGCTGTATGTAATGGTGCTCGATGCTTTATACGCTCCCCCCTCCCCCTAACGTGCACGCGCACGCACACACACTCTTCGTCCACCTCGAAGCAAAACCGAAACAAAAAACCAAAGCCAAAACAAAACAAAACAAGAAAAAATTGGCAATGTTGTTTTTCATGCGGTCAGCAGACACCATGTATCATATATTAGGTTTCATCGAAGAACTGCAGCGACCTTTTCAGCAATTCATGCAGTTCTCTATAGTATAATGCTTCAACAGAACCAAAACTTTTTTGACTAATGACTGCAAAGAGATTCGTAACCCGGAGTCATCAAGAGGGAAGACATAAAAGGTGAAAAACGAAGTGGATGATTCTACGCCATCATTGTAGTTTCGTGGTTTATTGACACTTCTAGGGGGGCATTATTTGGTATTCATTGAAGAGGGGTTTAGCAGAAAATGTTCTTAATGCTGGATGCTGCGTCAGCGCCCCGTAATAGGCCATTTAAGGTTTCCGCTCACTGTATAACCCCTCGTGGCACCATCCATTGCACATTATAGCTAACCGGACGTGATTCGGGTTGAACTTACCACCTTTGCTATGTTTGCCATCTGTTTATGCCGCCCCAAGATATACCACGCTGTATAGAACAAACCTAGCCGAGAAATTCACAGCCACGACACCGGAAGCGCTTAGCCCAGCCTCGTCCGCGGCATTGTTCCAAGTCGCGTCTGTGGCTGCAGAACAAATGGCGCCTCTCTTTGCCTCGTGGCCTATACGAATTCACAAAAGCCGTGTGGTGAGCGAGGTTCGCACTCGAAACGTTCCACAATTCAGCAATAGTGTAATTACTCGCCTCGGCACCTTCAACGAGAAACTCTTTCATGGTATGCAGATAAGAACAAAGCGCTTGCGGTCCGTTTATCCTCACTGGGAGCGCGCGGACCACACTCCAGTGAGAGTGTACATTACTCGAACCGTTTATCTCGTTTCAAAATACGGCTACGTCTTTGGTGAACTGCTTTGTCTCCTCGAGCAGGGCGATGCATTGTTTCGACATGGAAGCAGAGCCGCAGTTGTAAGCCGTGGTTCCTAGCGAGTTGCTCACCGCAGCGGCCATATAAGGTTTAAGAACCACGAATCTGAATAATCTGTGCCTCTTTCGAAAGCGACTTTTAGGCATCGCACGCCTATGCGTGGTGGGCTGCGGAAGCAGGCTTGTGTAATAGGGAGAATTGGTTATACTCGAGTAGCTGCGCAAATTCGTACATGAGCGTGTAGAGGAACTATGTTCGTCACTGCTTATAAGGCAAGACAAGGCAAGGCATTCGGTGATATTAATAGGGTGGTACAGTTCATCATAGTTTAAAAATTAGGCAGAACTAATCTCCCATGACTGTCGATGGTAATGCGATTAGCATTCGAGAATTGCAGTGACACACCGTATTTCTGAGGTCCCTGTTATTTAACATATGTATGGTCATTCTGAGACTTCCGTAGCTTCGGCTTTATGTGACGCACCTTGGTATATCGTCCTTTTGCTATGGCACTCAAAGACAGTTGGGCTAGTTGGGGCTTTTTACGGACTTGAGACATCATTCACTAGCGCTAACTAAGCGCGAACTAAGCGGCGAAAACACAGCGCGCACAAAGCTATCAGCACTCGGCGCATGCACTATGTTTCCATCGCAGATCGCTTTCGAGATAGGGCCCGTGCGGCCGCGCCATACGCAGCAGCCGCCGGTGTAGAACGCCCCCTCCCTCCCTTTCCCCGGTGTCCTGCGCGCGGCGGAAGACTGCGCGCTTCCTCCCAGCTTTCCTCCCTCGCGCGCGCGAGATTGAGCCGCCATCGTCGGATCACCCTCGCACGCTTTCACTCGCATACAGCATACGGCGCGGGGCGACGATGTTTATCGCCCTTGGACTTTATACGGAACATCATGCCGACGCGACGACTACCAGAATGCGCCAGGAGATGACCACGTAATTGCTGTCGG
>NC_051157.2:38338222-38464491 GCF_013339745.2 Dermacentor silvarum
AAACTCATTCGGAGAACGGGAACACCGAGTTCGGATGCCCCCGACGGTCATTATTTTTTTTTTCCACGCGGACAAACCTTGAGTGAGACTGCGGGGCGCGGTGTTGTGGTACCGGTTTCCGAGTCCTTTGTTGGATAAAAACGCCACCAAGGTTTGAGATGGCCTCGCAATAAATCATGCGTGCCTGGCGTGTTGCACTCAGGCCGCCACACACTACGCGGAGTTCTTGGAAGAAGGAAAACAGTTTTGTTTTCCAAGTCGTTTACTTTTAACAGTAAGCCCATCCCTTTGGGTGGTGGCTTAGCAAACGTTTACCTCTCATTGGCAATCGCTTCTGTGGGACGGGCCAACGGCCCTACCGCCCTTGTTCTTTGTCTCTTTCAGCTTTAATAATCCAGACGATATCCGGTCCCTCAGTCTGGGCTGAAATCAGGATAGCTGATAGATCGGTGAGGCTCCGTACAGTAGTCTGTGCTCTAACCGTCATTGAGACAGTCGAAGAGTGAGACATTGTTTCTCTATTGTTCAATTTGTAATTAAGTTGTTTCATCTGCCATGTATCAGTATAGAAAAGTTTATTTATAAACGCCTTGTTCATCTGGTCTGCCTCGCTTCCTGCCTGCGTTTGATCATCGCTGCCGATCATCACACCAAGAACTTCACGTTTAACCAAAGAACGCAGAAGAAGAACGGACCAACGAAACTTTACTGTCGCCTATCGTTTTATGTTTCTTGTTCATCACGTTTGTCCCTCTGCACGCGAGCTATAGTTTGCCGTGAATTGGCTATGAAATACCGTGTAACAAGCCCAAGCAACAAGTGCAGGCGTATCATCGAGGCTAGGACCAATGAGCCCAAGCCCTGCAAGTTACCTAACCCTAGTATCAGCGTAACGATATAAGGACCGCAGGTGATTTTTTAAACATCCTGCAGGTTTTAAATAAAAATTGAATCTGTTGTGTATGGATTGAAGGGGTGTTTTGTGGTATGCATGTCCTGTAACAGATAATTATGTCAGTCGTGATAAATCGCACCACTGAATCCGCGAATACCAGAACATTTCATTACAAAGGCTATTTTTTTTTCTACAAAGTTGTTCAGGTTTCTTTGAACAAACGCGGGTGCTGTTTTTGAAGAATGTTCTCGGACTGCTGCAGATTATCTTATGTTTCATTATGTTCCTCTCGGGAGGATAAATCAATATTTCTCCTTCGCTTTCTATAGCGTCCAGTTTGTCTTTAACGCTTTCGCCAGCGTCGCGTGTCTCTCGCTTCCTAAACTCTTCTCTCTTAACGTGAACGACTTTAATAGTTGTTCTTTCTAATTTAAATGATGAAAAACATGGGTCTGGCGAGTCTTCTATTGTTCAGGGCTTCCATTAGTGCTAAAAATAAGATCTAAAATAAGAAGTCAGCGCCTTAGTACTGAGACTAGGAAACGAGCGCAAACGATTCCATAATGACTCGACGGATCTAGATGTTAAGCGTCGGAAGTCAGTAAACACACACACGCGTACTAAAAAATAACAAAAAATAAGACAGCGAGAGAGCTCGTAGAAGGGTAGAATTCACTCGAACAGGGAGTGCAGAGGAGGAGAATTACTGATCAAGCTTTCGCACACTCAGTTCCTCGAAAGGTTTCTGTTTTCTAAGCTCGTTATTATTTTATTTTCTGAAGCTCAAATTTAAGTGCAGCTCTTACTAGAGGAAGCGATCGCCATTCCTCTCCGAAGGGCAGCAAAGTATAGATTACATCAGCACACGATGAAGAAAAGAAATCGCACCGGAAACGACGGCTGAGCAATGGTGGAACTAGCGAGTATAGGCTAAGGAATTTGCCGTGCTTGTGTTGTGTGTCACTCGTGATGGATTGCCTGGTCGTCCGTTTTCACCGAGTAGAGTCGGAAAAAAAAAAAATCTGTTTTCTTTTCTCTACTTTCGCGGTGAACGCACGGGAAAGAACGAACGTGCACCCCTCGCGTACCACGTGATGCAAAGAATCTGACCAGCGCAGGGGTGTGCTATTCTACACGCCGTCAAAGTTGCGTTGCATCGTCGTAATTCTGCCACGTTGTCGTCTCCGACTGACTCAGACGACGGCTACCCCTCCTTCTCTGATTGGCTCAAAGCGTCAATATGGCGGTATTTGACAATGCCCAGCACAGTCATCGTATTGGCTGGAAAGAACAGCGTTTGCAGAAGGTGTCATCGCACGCCTATACAAGCCGAGTATACCATGAGTATACCTACGGTGTATCCCTTAACGCTTCTCGAACTCGACGCTGCTGTTTGACTTTGCTGCTGTGCTTCTGCTCATTGGAAGGGAATTATATGAACACATACCCCGCCGGGTTGGCTCAGTCAGCTAAGGCGTTGCGCTGCTGAGCACGAGGTCGCGGGATCGCATCCCGGCCGCGGTGGCCGCATTTCGATGGAGGCGAAATGCAAAAACGCCCGTGTGCTTGCGTTGTAGTGCACCTTAAAGAACCCCAGGTGGTCAAAATTATTCCGGAGCCCTCCACTACGGCGTGCCTCATAATCAGAACTGGTTTTGGCACGTAAAACCCAAGAAAGAAGAAGAATTATATGAACACAATGCACGACATTCAGGGCATTCGATTTATACATGGCCATTGGGAGGACGCCAAAGAGTGAAAGTGAGCGGGATGTTTGGCAAACGAGAATATCACCACAAAAGACTGCAGAATTTCGCTCCGAGCCCACAACGTCTCACATAGGCCTCGGGCCGATATTTATATATATATTATATTTTTGTGATCTCCAATTACCCCTGTCTTGGGCTTGCTGATTCCAACTTGCACCTGCAAATTTCCTAACTTCATCACCCCACCTACTTTTCTGCCGACCTCGACTGAGCTTCCGTTCTCTTGGTATCCATTCTGTAACTCTAATGGTCCATCGGTTATCCATTCTACGCATTACACGATTTGCCCAGATCCATTATTTTCTTAATGCCAATTAGAATATCGGCTATCCTCGTTTTCTCTCTGATCCACACCACTCTCTTCCTGTATTGTAACGTTAGGCCTAACATGTTTCGTTCCATCGCTGTTTGTGCAGTCCTTAACTTGTTCTCGCGCTTCTTTGTTAACCTCAAAGTTTCTGCCCCATATGTTAGCACCGGTAAGAATGCAATGATTGTACACGTTTCTTTTCAACGACAGTGGTAATCTCCCAGTCTGGATTTGGTAATGTCTGCCGTATGTAATGCAGCCCAATTTTATTCTTCTATAAATTTCTTTCTCATGATCAGATTCCCCTGTGAGTAATTGACCTAGATAAACGTACTCCTTTACAGACTCTAGCGGCTGACTGGAGATCCTGAATTCTTGTTCCCTTGCCAGGCTATTGCACATTATTTTTGTCTTCTGCATATTAATATTCAACCCCACTCTTACACTTTCTTGGTTAAGGTCCTCAATCATTTGTTGTAATTCGTCCCCATTGTTGCTGAAAAGGACAATGTCATCTGCAAACCGAAGGTTGTTGAGATATTCGCCGTTGATCCTCACTCCTAAGCCTATCCAGTCTAACAGCTTGAATACTTCTTCTAAGCATGCAGTGAATAGCATTGGAGAGATTGTGTCTCCTTGCCTGACCCCTTTCTTGATAGGTAACTTTCTACTTTTCTTGTGGAGATCTAACCAAGGTAGCTGTGGAATCCTTGTAGATGTTTTCTAAGATATTCACGCATGCCTCCTGTACTCCTTGATTACGCAATGCCTCTACGACTGCTGGTATCTCTACTGAATCAATTGCCTTATCCATGAAAGCCATATAGAAAGCTTGATTGTACTCCGCAGATTTCTCGTTTACCTAATTGATGACATGGATGTGATTCATTGTAGAATATCTCTTCCTGAAGCCAGCCTGTTCTCTTCGTTGATTGAAGTGAAGTATTGCCCTGATTCTATTGGAAATTATCTTGGTGAATATTTCATGCAGTACTGAAAGCAAGGCAAAGGGCCTATAACTTTTCAGTTCTCTAACGTGTCCCTTCTTATGGATTAGTATAATGTTGGCATTCTTCCAGTTCTCTGGTACACTTGAAGTCGGGAGGCACTGCGTATAAAGGGCCGCAAGTTTTTCAAGTATCTTATCTCCTCCGTCTTTTATTAAATCGACTGTTATTCCATCTTCTCCAGCAGCTTTTCCCCTGGTCATGTCTTGCAAGGCCCTTCTAACTTCACTAGTTATAGAAGGAGCCTCTGTATCCTGGTTATCACTCCGTCGAATGAAAGTAGCTTGGCTGCTTTGGACACTGTACAGGTCAGTATAGAATTCTTCCGCTGCTTTTACTATGTCATCGAAATTGCTTATGATATTGCCCTGCTTATCTTTCAGTGCATACATCTTGCCTTGTCCTATGTCAAGTTTTCTTCTCACTGATTTCATGCTGCGTCCATATTTTGCGGCTTCCTCAATCTTTCCCACGATCGCAGGGCGAGGCCTTCGTCCTGCAGTGGACATAAATATAGGCTGCTGCTGAGGATGATGATGACGAAGATGATGATTATTTTTGTAGGAAGCGCTAATCTTGAACGGGAGCGTGGCTTTGGCTGAGGACAGACGCAGATAGAAGTTTGGCAGGGACACGTCGAGAGGAAAGCAATTAAAAACTGCGCCGCACCTTGACCTTTCAGCACGAGCTATTTGTTGACGGGCGCTGTAATACAGAAACCCAAGAGCCTGATGCGGTCACACGGCTTTGACAAGCCATCTTTTAACCATGTTTTTATTGCATTTGACCAAAAAAGTCGCAGTTTTGCCCGAAAGCGAAGCATCGATTGCGATAGTGAATTAGCGGACATCTATACGAAGTAAGGATAGTAGTTTTATCGGCCGTATAAACTTGTAAACATAAGCATACTAACTAAATTAACAAGCATGATGTCACGTGCGCACAAGCAAAGATGAACACATCTCGCTCGATGATCGCGGCAACTCGCTGTCAAAACGCTGCAGTGAGGAAGCGCAGCAGCAGCAGCGAGTGAGTTGACCTTCGTGCTGCCTCTCGCATCAAAGCGAACTAAATCGCGAAAACAGAGCGCACGGACGGACTGTGTCCCCGTCGCAGATGGCTTTCAGGATACAGCAACCCGAAGTAGAACTGCAGCCACCCCCCCCTCTCCCCACCCTTCTTCCGGAACCTTGCGCGCGACGGAAGATGGTGCGCTTCTTCCCGCTTTTCTCCTTTGCATGCGCGAGATTGAGCGGCAATCGCCGGTTCATCCTCGAACGCTTTCACTCGCACATACAGCATACGGCGCGCGGAGACGATTTTATTGCCCTTGGAATTTATACGGAACCTCATGGCGACGCCGACGGCAGAAATGCGCCCGGAGTGTGCATATAATTGCTATCACAATAAAAATGCCCCAATTGTCAGTGGGTTGTAAAGGAGTCGCTGCCTCGTAGGGAATGCATTGATGGCCGAACTCGGTATATTCTTGTACAGAAAGCTTTGATGACATAGGGTGGGACGTGGCGAACGCTAAAAGCATAACAAACCCGGCATAACACGTGAGTAAGACTTACTCGCCCACTATTTACCTACACAAAGGAGCAACTACTAGCTACGCTGCTCGCGAGAGGCATGTATGGGGAAAGAGAGAGTGCGGTGGGCCTAGTTCATCGTCTTTGAAGACGTGAACGGTTTTCGTAGCAACAGTGATTTGCATCAGAGCACTGCTTAGCTCGGATAACAACAGAGCCTTGTGGAAGCAACTTGGTGGTGACCGGGTCCCAGAATTGAGGAGCTTCTAGTCGAGGTGCGCAAGTGAATACAGGTTACCCTGCATGGTGCACAAATATTTTCGTATATCCATCTCGGTGGCTCAGCGCATATGCGTAAGTTTGCTGTTCAGTACGAGCCTATAATGTTGAAAACCCACCATATGAAAGGCAGGTGTAACTATATATGGAATGAAGGTAAGAAAGGGGGCCATAATAAATAAATAAAAAAACAGAAGATAATTTTCTCTGTTACCAATTCTGTTTCCCTAAGGAAACACAAATCCAATTGAGTCGAAGACTGCGTGTGCTGTGAATGTAGTGCTGTAAGCTGCAACGAGTGCACCTGTGTACAAGTCGAGCGTCCAAGAAACGGAAAAAAATTACAGTGTCAACGCTCTCAGCAGATCAAGTTCGTGATACGCGTTGAAGCTTGTTCCTCTAAGCAGAAGTGACCGTTTGTTTGTTCAAGAACCCTGACTGAAGCGGTGCCAGTCGGGAATAACGTTTTTCCCGCTGTAACGAACAGCACGTCATCTTTTCTTCATTTCTACAGCTCGTTTCATTCTGAGTAGCTGCAACGCTTATTGTTTACTCTTTTAGATAGTTTTAAAAAGCACAGCGTACACTCATCGCTGTGGAGGTTGCAAAACTCGCGAGCTTTCATGGACCTCGGGATGTTCTTCTGAAGAGCGGATTTCTGTGCCAGCGATCCGCCCCACTGAGCTAGTGACTTTTTTATGTGCAGAAGTTCCGAAGGGAGCAGAGCTCCGGACGCTATTCAAGTAAGACAGCGCTTGCGCAAGAAGAGCGTTCACTTGAGACATGCTCTTTTATGTGTCTTGCACACCAACAGGGTGCTTCTTAAAACCGTGCATCAAGTAGTTCCAGCAACAAGTTTATTTCTGCACGAAGAAATATGTCCAGACTATGCGACGCCACTTTCTCCCCCACCTCGACGTCCACTTCTCCGGGCGTTGCCCATAAATTGGCCCTCGTATGAGATGACCCTGCGCCGGATGAAAAGAAATACGCTTCAGTTGTCGTGATCGGGGGCAACTATAGGCATTGCGTCTTGACCGTGGGTGAATGACGAAATCGAGGCTTCGGCCGTTGCATTGCTTCAAAGTAGCTTTTCCCCGCTTTCGTTATAGAGGGCACACGTACTTGCGTAGAGCGCTTGTGATAGTGGGCCACTTGAACGTCTCGAAACGACGCGACCCGCCAGAAAGTGGAGCGTAGTAAATAATAATAAAACGAAAATAACCGCCCAAGCACTCCGTACAGATGGTTGACCCACGAAGCTGAACCATGCGGCCCCGGTGTTTCGGTGTTTATCACTGGGTTGAGGCCGGTACTATAAAGTATTTCTCAATTATTGGTTACGTCTTTGTGTTTCTTAATGAGGTTACACACACGTTCTGGTGCGACGGAGAAAGCGACGTCACTGACGGTATGCCCGCAGTTCGCCGTAGTCGCATTGCCGCTTGCGATTATTCAAAATTAAATTGCTTCAAAATTAAATCTTTCCGTCACCTAAGACAATGAATGGCTCATAACCAATGGCTCATACCCCCGTAAACGCGGCCTCCCCATTACGACGACAGAAGAGAAGTGAAATTGTACGCTGGAATGAAGGGCGGCAACGCAGCCTGCTGTAGAGGAGGAGGAGGAGGAGGAAGAACATTTATTTAGCCCCATATACATGGATCTGTGGAAGAAGACGACGACGACGAACGCGGGAGCAGTGACACGAGCGCGTTCGCGCGGTTGCGCCGAGGGGTGCCAACGAGCCAGTTGTGGAAGAAGACGACGACGCTCGAGCCATTGCTGATGATGATAGTTTCTGCGTACAGGTGACAGACGGACGAATCGGCTAGCCATGTACAGCTTCGCTGTAAAAACAAAATGCAGATCCAACGCTTACTTTGGAATTTACGCGAAGCGAAGCGCAAGTAAAGGGGTTAATTATTTGCTTCACATGCCATGCCATGCATGCCATGCCATGCGTGTATGCCATGCGTGTATGTTGTCATGCGTGCCATGCCATGCGCGATCACAGGTGTATACACAGGAAAGTATATGGCATGTATCAAGCAACGTTTAGGGATTCTGTACCTCTTGTGTCACAGTGGTATATGTCCAGTCTGAAGGTAGGGCCAAGAACACCGCCAGTGCGATCTTCGTGCTGCCTGTGCAAACGAAGAACACCGGCGTCCGCCAAGATGCGTCCACTCTGTTCAAACAACGTGACCACTGTTGTTTGGCAAATATTGGTAATATTGTTTACTTTATCGAGTGCGCTTACGGCTTGTCTGACTCTGACATGCTGCCCTTCCGCGTACAAGAGTCCACGCAGCTGCTTGTTCATTAAATCGTGTATATGCGTATACGTTTCAAAGGCTGACAGCTCATTTGACTAACCTGCAAAGCAAATATGACTAACCTCGTACGAATGTTAACTAGTGGACCAACAAGGCAAGTCTCAGCTGGGAGCCAATGTTTCGACATGGGAGTTCGTCTTCGTCAAGTTGACACTTCTTCACGTAATCTCAGGCCAAATTCAAACGCGAACAATTAACGAAACTATACTACATTGCGTTGTTCCGTTCCCAGGTTCACCTGCATTTGCGACAGTGACGTAATTCGCACTCCGAGACGTACGGTTAGGACTACTACATGTTTAGAAATCCAGGCATAGCGCCATAACACGTTGCACTTCCGTGTAATCACGCTTAACAGGCGTTCCGTTCAGCTATTTACTGCACGCGTTTCAATTTATAGTGATGGTACATATCCAGGCATCACTTAAGGTCCCCGTGTCTCTGTGATACTTTTTTGTTTGTTTGAATCTCACAGGAATGTTTGAGCCGTTGCTTCTGCAACGGCAGCCAGCATTCCTTCATGGATCTGCACCTTAGGCAGTGAATCGGGCGGATCTCGAAGACAGTGGTGAAATTTGTTGCAGATGGTTACAGCGAAGAAATCGAGTAATGCTGCTATCTGGCAGAAGTGTTTAAAAAATAAAGGTTTAAAGGAAGGGGAGCCTTTTGCCATCTGTTGGTGAGCCTATATAGCGTCAGACGAACTTGTGTTGGTGATCATTCTGCCTGAGCGAAACCTTGCCTGACGTCAGTCGCGCAGCGTCGCACCAATATGAGTCGCTTGCACAACAAAGGATCAATGTGGAGCCGAGAAAGAACCTTCACCAAACGTGGCAACGCTGTCACTTTACAAGCCACGGCTTCAGCGCCTTGTTTATTTGTAGGTCACGTAACAGCGAGTTGGAGCGTCACGTGGTTCGCGTTTTATGAAAGTGCCGGGCTGTAGAGTTTCTTTCTTCGCTGCTTCCGCAACTGAAATAAAAGGTCGGTATGCGACAAATTTGAAAACTGTTTCTTGTTGTTTCTGCGTCTAAAATGGGAAACTCCCACTCTGAGCAGATATTCGCGCTCATAGAAGGAATGCACACGGATGATGGGTGGCCAATCGCTGGTCATGCTTACGTGACCCTGCTTCTCAGTCTGTTGTTTCGCATTTGTTTTTTATTTGTTAGTTTTTCTGCGTTATTCGAATAGCTTTGACTTGGTATATTTCGCACTGGGAATAGTGGGTATTCGATTTTTTTTTCTGAAACGGAATTCACGAGCTACGTGATCGATTTACGCCGTCCTACCCACATGCTGGCACCTTTGAAACGGGGTGGTGTGTTGCGCCACCAAGCTCTTGCTCTTATTTTGCCTAATGTCCTACCTATCTTTAAAACAAAAATACACACAGGAAGAATTCCCAGCATCAAACTTTCTGAACCACTACTGGGGACTTTGTTCTTGCACGCCTCCATTGTTTGTGGCCTCCCTACCTTTCCGCCAATAAACCTGCAATCGCCTCTTACTAATCTATATTGCGGGCATGTGTACTTTCGCCCTGCTATCCCTGAACCCAAGGGCTTCAAGGGCTTCAAGGAGGCCAGAGGAGCCCAAACTGACAGCTTGGTAGATATCTTCACATTTTAATAAACCATGTTTCATCGTTTCCCCAGCTTTACCGCAGCAAGCACATGCTTCTTCTTTCTTGGTGTGCCTCGATTTATAACTACGCGTTCTAAGACATCCTAGCTGATGTCGCTTCGAAAAGTGAGGAGCTTCCATTTGAGTTATCATAAATTGTTTCTTTTATGATTTCGTTTTTGCCTCCTAGATAGTTACTCAGAGAAGGTTTATTTTCCATTGCCGCCACCCACGAGATTGTCTCAGCCTCTCTGACTCTGCGTTTGACGTTCTTTGTTGGCATGTTGCTTACTATACCGGTCGCATGCTTGTTGGTAAGCTTGCTACATGGTAAGGATTTAAAGGGCGCTAGAATAGATAGATGGATAGATAGATAGGCAGATAGATAGATTGATAGACAGATCTATCTATCTATCTATCTATCTATCTATCTATCTATCTATCTATCTATCTATCTATCTATCTATCTATCTATCTATCTATCTATCTATCTATCTATCTATCTATCTATCTATCTATCTATCTATCTATCTATCTATCTATCTATCTATCTATCTATCTATCTATCTATCTATCTATCTATCTATCTATCTATCTATCTATCTATCTATCTATCTATCTATCTATCTATCTATCTATCTATCTATCTATCTATCTATCTATCTATCTATCTATCTATCTATATATATATATATAGATAGATAGATAGATAGATAGATAGATAGATAGATAGATAGATGGCAGATAGAGATAGAGAAATCAGACAGAGAGATGTGTTTAATGCTGTAGAGCAGGCATGTTACACTAGATGAAAGGTGAAAGGTGAAACGACACACTGAAAAATATTGAGCGCACAACGGACACTAACACTCTTGATGAAGGCCGGACTCCTGCCGAAACGTCAGTAAAGTTCTGTTATGTTTTTCCTACGTGCTTCTATGTTTTGAACTACTTCTGTGCCGGCTCCTGTGATTGTTTGCTTCACTGATATATATATATATATATATATATATATATTCTGAGATACTATATCTAGTATAGTATATTATAAAGCCGCTTATTTCCGACCATAACTTTGCTAAACATGTACATGCACTGTAAACGGACCAAGTTATGTGTGTCTAAGTGTTGTTTTCCTCTCTCGTTTACCCGAACGCACTCTGCGCACACGATATCGTGTTTTTCCAAACCAATTTGTACGTTACTCCCCTACCGAGAATTGTGTATGGCCTACAGACTATGATTTACTAACCTCGCGAATTTCTGTTGCGCATGGACAGAAAACGCAGCGCACTCGTTCCGTCCGCGGAGTGATCGTTATCTTCGGCTGTTGCCGTGCGCTGCGCGAGCGGTGCTTTGTAACTCCGGTGCGTGGCAGCGAGAATGGTGCATCCCGGCGCGAGATTTATTCGCTGAATGACCGCTGAGCGGAGCTCGCTCCAACGCTGCACATACCCACCGTTTTGGTTTTGCGCCGAGATGGTATTTTGCGAAAGGGTGTTTCCGTTTGCTTGCAAGAGAAATGTTCGGAATGCTGTATGTAATGGTGCTCGATGCTGTATACGCTCCCCCCTCCCCCTAACGTGCACGCGCACGCACACACACACTTCGTTCACCTCGAAGCAAAACCGAAACAAAAAACCAAAGCCAAAACAAAACAAGAAAAAAAAAAAGGCAATGTTTTTCATGCGGCCAGCAGACACCATGTATCATATATTAGGTTTCAGCAATGAACTGCAGCGACCTTTTCAGCAATTCATGCAGTTCTCTATAGTATAATGCTTCAACAGAACCAAAAGGTATTATATGCTGTTTTATATGAGTAGGAAGAATGTTCCAGGAAGTGCAACCAGCACTGTATAGCCTTTTTCCCTATTAGACACTTTTTTTTTTTTTTTTTTTTACTAATGGCTGCAAAGAGATTCGTAACCCGGAGTTATCAAGAGGGGAGCCATAAAAGGTGAATAGCGAAGTAGATGATTCTACGCCATTATTGTAGTTTCGTGGTTTATTGACACTTCTAAGGGGGCATTATTTGGTGTTCCTTGAGGAGGGGTTTAGTAGAAAATGTTCTTAATGCTGGATGCTGCGTCAGCGCCCCGTAATAGGCCATTTAAGGTTTCCGCTCACTGTCTAACCCCTCGTGGCACCATCCATTGCACATTATAGCTAACCGGACGTGATTCGGGTTGAACTTACCACCTTTGCTATGTTTGCCATCTGTTTATGCCGCCCCAAGATATACCACGCTGTATAGAACAAACCTAGCCGAGAAATTCACAGCCACGTACGACACCGGAAGCGCTTAGCCCAGCCTCGTCCGCGGCATTGTTCCAAGTCGCGTCTGTGGCTGCAGAACAAATGGCGCCTCTCTTTGCCTCGTGGCCTATACGAATTCACAAAAGCCGTGTGGTGAGCGAGGTTCCCACTCGAAACGTTCCACAATTCAGCAATAGTGTAATTACTCGCCTCGGCACCTTCAACGAGAAACTCTTTCATGGTATGCAGATAAGAACAAAGCGCTTGCGGTCCGTTTATCCTCACTGGGAGCGCGCGGACACACTCCAGTGAGAGTGTACATTACTCGAACCGTTTATCTCGTTTTCAAAATACGGCTACGTCTTTGGTGAACTGCTTTGTCTCCTCGAGCAGGGCGATGCATTGTTTCGACATGGAAGCAGAGCCGCAGTTGTAAGCCGTGGTTCCTAGCGAGTTGCTCACCGCAGCGGCATATAAGGTTTAAGAACCACGAATCTGAATAATCTGTGCCTCTTTCGAAAGCGACTTTTTAGGCATCGCACGCCTATGCGTGGTGGGCTGCGGAAGCAGGCTTGTGTAATAGGGGAGAATTGGTTATACTCGAGTAGCTGCGCAAATTCGTACATGAGCGTGTAGAGGAACTATGTTCGTCACTGCTTATAAGGCAAGACAAGGCAAGGCATTCGGTGATATTAATAGGGTGGTACAGTTCATCATAGTTTAAAAAATTATGGCAGAACTAATCTCCCATGACTGTCGATGGTAATGCGATTAGCATTCGAGAATTGCAGTGACACACCGTATTTCTGAGGTCCCGTTTATTTAACATATGTATGGTCATTCTGAGACTTCCGTAGCTTCGGCTTTATGTGACGCACCTCGGTATATCGTCCTTTTGCTATGGCACTCAAAGACAGTTGGGCTAGTTGGGGCTTTTTACGGACTTGAGACATCATTCACTAGCGCTAACTAAGCGCGAACTAAGCGGCGAAAACACAGCGCGCACAAAGCTATCAGCACTCGGCGCATGCACTATGTTTCCATCGCAGATCGCTTTCGAGATAGGGCCCGTGCGGCCGCGCCATACGCAGCAGCCGCCGGTGTAGAACGCCCCCTCCCTCCCTTTCCCCCGGTGTCCTTGCGCGCGGCGGAAGACTGCGCGCTTCCTCCCAGCTTTCCTCCCTCGCGCGCGCGAGATTGAGCCGCCATCGTCGGATCACCCTCGCACGCTTTCACTCGCATACAGCATACGGCGCGGGGCGACGATGTTTATCGCCCTTGGACTTTATACGGAACATCATGCCGACGCCGACGACTACGGCAGAAATGCGCCAGGAGTGCCCACGTAATTGCTGTCGCGATAAAAGGCGGTATGATGACGCATGGCGTCAATGTGTTGGCGATATTGAATGATGGCGATGGTATAACGCTGACATTGTGACGACGACATGAGAACAATGGGATGGCGACGACGGTATGATGACAACCGGATAACGAAGCTGGAATGACGATTATGGCACGACCACGAACGCACGACGGTTTCACGAAACCTGCATCTATACGATGGCGTGACGACGGCATGACGAGCGTCGCAGGAAGAAACTGGAGTGACGACGATGACACGACCACGGTGGCACGAAGACGGTGCTATGACAACGGATGCACGATAGCCCTACCTAGTCGTTCAAGCTATTAGACAACTTGAGCTCCCGGGTTGGCTTAGAGGGTGACGACGACCGCATGGTAAAAGTCATATCACGAAGCTGGGATGACGCCGATTGAATGACCACGATGGCATCACGACCACCAGCACAAACCTATAGTGGCTCAAACTGGTAGACAACTTGGGGAACTGGGTCGGCGTAAGGGGCTAGTTAGATAGATAGATAGATAGATAGATAGATAGATAGATAGATATGCTCAAAACACTTGAAGTATGCAAATAATGCTAATCGCATTAAAATGGTTGATACATGACATTAAATGGGTACAAGTTGATGCAAGATGTAATAGATGCAATATATAATAGGTGCAAGTACAGGTCATGAAAATGAAATTTAATTGAACTAATAAGTTGACGCGCCCACCTATCAGATGAGAAGGCCAGTCAGCTAGCTAGAGAGATAAACAGACAGCTAGATAGATGAATGATATAGAACTTGTCCTGCTTAGCATCCTAACGATTTCATCGCGCTTCTGCACCAACTCTGTAGTCTGCCATGACATCTTTACACTTTGCATATTAACCTGTCCTTTGTTGGTCTTAAATCCCGAAGCTCCCCCGATCTATTGTGCTTGCCTCGCATGTTTCAAGGTTGAAGAGGTTAGCACTGTGTTAATATTAGGCTGCTACCATTCTAAAACGCGCCATATTGTGACCAACTTATGACGGAAAAATCACGATTCCCTCTCCCCTCCTTCTCCGTATAATGTCACTGGAAATCAAACGCTTGTCTTCTGGCAATCTAAAATTAGTTATTGTAAAACTCCGACGTAACGAAGTTGTCGATATCAGGAATCGTTTTACTTTTTATAACTTGATGACCATATCATAATCATAATCATAATCATCATCATCATCATCATCATCATCCTATATTTATGTCCACTTCAGGACCATATAACGGCATGCAATTTTAGCATGCCGTGCTTATCCGCGATTTCAATGTAACGATATTTTACCGCTGCAGCGAAGGAAGACCGAGACAAATTAACTGCATGTACTACTTGGCCACTGCCGCCCGCATTACATTCAAGTTCATTGCACCGAGTTCTAATCATTTAGTCCCCCCCCCAAAAAAAAAAAAAAAAAATTCGGAGCCCTTCCACTACTCTGAAGACGGAAGCCAGCGAAGCTGCGACTATGGTGGGTCTGCTACAGTGAAAATTGCTATAGTGAATTTATTAGCATTATTGACTATGGCGAGCGTCTTCGGCATGTTCGTCAAAGAGCAAGCGCACCGGCGTCTTGTTTTGGCCCGGCGCCATGGCCATGTAGTGCGTTTGCTGCTCCAAGTCCACCCCATCGTCATATACTAGCATATGAGCCGCAGCTTTCGTAGCCGGGGCACACTGCACGGCATCATCAGGATCCTGACGTCAGGATCCTGGAAGATGTGGTTAAACGAGCGTCCGTCCTATAGCAAGTCCAAAGGGCAACTGCTGATAACAGCACTAGCCCGATCTCTACGTCACGAGACAAAGGGGCACAACGATTGGTGGGGCGTGCCACCGCCGAGCATCGCGACACTTGTGAAACAGGCATCGGCGGTGGCGAGGGGAATAACAATGGGTCATATCCGTTTTGACACCTGTGCTACAGCTGGCGGGAAACCGCCACGCACATGGAACCAAACCACCACGCACATGGAGCCGAAATTGTTGATCTACTTCCGGTCTATCTACTTTCGTTGCCGGACATGATCTCCTGGAACCTAGCATATAACAGCTTCGCTGTAAGAAACTCGGTATCCTAGCTGAGTGTAGTGCTACTGTAGCTCAGACGCTCAGCGCCGTACGTAAGCTTGCGCGTTAAGAACAAAAATCTACGGATGTTTTCATGCGAAACAAAACTTTCTTGAACGTCGCCTGCACTGCATTACGGTTTTATTTTATCAGCTCACGCTCATCTCGAAAGCACATTCGTCTCTCCAAAACGAATGCATCACTGCGACGTTCATGCACGAAAATTTTTGTCAAGAGATGCGATCAAGGCTTATTCGATTCTTGGTCCTCGTAGATGTGCTTCAGCCCCGAAGCGTAGTAAAGCAGCAGCAGGTTGAGGTTCTTGACCCGTTCTTCGGCGGAGGCCAGCGCCTTCGCATTGGCAGCATCAGGGTGCGTCTTGGCCCGAGCCTGCAGCTTATCGCGATCCGCTTTTTCCTTGTCGTGCTCGGTTTTCACGCGTTGGTACTGCGGAGAAGCAAGTTTATTGGGAGAAATTAGGCCCATGCCATGGCAACCTCCTATCTTATCCGTTCAAGCCCCAATTACTTCTGTGTATATAAAGTTATGTTCAACCACCATTTCTCGCATCTCCAGAATCAGGAGAAAGCGTACAGCTATTGTAAAGATTAAGAATTTTCGTTGCTTCAGGAAATTCAGTCAAATTTCCAGAATGTGGACGCCATGCAGGAGCTCTCTACAGGAACGACACGTATGAGAAAAATCTATTTGACGTCTAGCGTACTCGTACCTAGAAAATATGCACCTGTCCGGCCACTTGAAAAATATGCCTGATGTAAAATATTGTGAAAAATACAATGCAAGAAGTGAACTCGCTACACGACGACGTACGGACGCCGAGAGCAAACACGTAGCCGTCTACCTCCCAAGTCTTTTTGCTAAAACACTTTACACATATCATTCAAACTTGCAGCAATGGTCCATTCAGGGAATATTTCGACATGTATGCGACAGGTTATAATTTCATCAGTGCTTTCGCTTTAACTGCACTACTTTGGCGTTTATACATCTGTGTACAAAGAGTCCGAAGGCGCTAATGTATACGGGACCGAAAAAAATGATTTGTTCCAGTTCATATGAATTGATATCGATGACGGTTGTTGTACCGGAAAGAGACAGTTCGGTTAGGTTAGTCTAGGTGTTGGAGGTAACAAGAATAGTGCACTGAACAAGATGATATTGATTCATATCGAACACTTAGCTCAGTAATAGACAGATACGCCAAGAAAGAGACCAACAAAACACAAGCGTTAATTTCCGAAGCACGGTTTAATATACAGAAGTGCACAAACGCATCTTCAGTATCTTTTCGTAAATTAAATTTAATACTCAGGTGTTCAATTCGCTCACAAAAATTACCAAAGACTTGAAAAAAATTGAGACATCCGGTTGGCAATTTTCTATATGATAATTGACAAAGCATACTGTCATCATCATCAGCCTATTTTCACGTCCTCTGCAGGACGAAAGCTTCTCCCTGTGGCTCTCCAATCACCCCTGTCTTGCGCTATCTGATTCCAACTTGCACCTGCAAATTTCCTAACTTCATCACCCCACCTAGTTTTCTGCCGTCCTCGACTGCGCTTACCTTCTCTTGGTACCCATTCTGTAACCCTAATGGTCCACCGTTTATCCATCCTACGCATTACATGGCCTGCCTAGCTCCATTTTTTTCTCTTAATGTCAATTGGAATATTGTCTATCCCAATTTGTTCTCTGACCCACACCGCTTTCTGCCTGTCTCTTAACGTTAGGCCTAACATTTTTCGTTCCAGCACTCTTTGCGTAGTCCTTATCTTGTTCTCCAGCTTCTTTGTTACTCTCCAAGTTTCTGCCCCATATGTTAGCCCCGGTAGAATGCAATGAATTCGCACATTTCTTTTCAGTGACAGTGGTAAGATCCCGCACAAGATTTGGTAATACCTGCCGCATGCACTCGAACCCATTTTCATTCTTCTGCAAATTTACTTCCCATGAGCAGGGTCCCCCTTGAGTAATTGACCTAGATAAACGTACTCCTTTACAGAATCTGAAGGCTGACTGGTGATTAAAGTAAATCTGGGGTTATAAGTGCCAAAACCACGATCTAATTATGAGGCACGCCGTAGTGGGGGACTCCGAAATAATTTCGACCATCTGGGGCTCTTTAACGTGCACCTAAATCTAAGTACACGGGTGTTTACGCGTTTCGCCCCCATCGAAATGCGGCCTGTGGCCGGGATTCGACCCGCGACCTTGTGCTTAGCAGCCCAACACTGACTGGCTATCCTGAATTCTTGTTCCCTTGCCAGGCAATTGAACAGTGTACTGTAAACTGTAAAGTGTATTACAATATACTGTAAACTGCATCAGTAAGAGAACACAAAGCAGAAAAAGTATGTGATATATATATATCTATATATATAGATATAATATATTATATATACTATATATATGATATATTATATATATTTATATATATCATATCATAAGAAGCCAACAAACAATGACACCAAGGACAACATAGGGGAAATTTGTACTTACTAATTGAATTAAAGAAACGTTAAATTAATGAAAATGGATGAAAAAACAACTGGCTGCAGGTGGGGAACGAACCCACGTCTTCGCATTACGCGTGCGATGCTCTCACCATTGAGCTACCGCGGAGCCGTTTTCCCAACCACTTTCTGGGGTATTTATGTCTTACAACTAGAACTAACCCTGGGAGGTTAGTTCTAGTTTGTAAGACATTTCCTCACCATTGGCTGCGCCTGTTCCGTGCCCAATGACGCACGCACTAGGCCACACCTTTTGTCAGCCAGATGGCGGCGATGTGACGTGTGCAATGACGTACGTACTAGGCACTAAAGTCAGCCAGAACCTTGGAGCCGCCGTGGCGTCGGGGAAGCATGCTCGTCCTCCACCCTGGAGGCCCGTGTTCGATTCCCACCCAGACCGAAATGTACAAATTTTCTCTTCAAAGCCATTAATTTACTTTGTTTACAGTAACCTCCCTGAGAAATGTGACGTCAGTACGAGCATTCTTGACGCGTTTTTTTAAATATTTGGGCCGTCGGCCATTTTTGGGACCATCGCTCGGTCACGCGGCCGACGCCGCCGCCGCATTTTCGCGTTATGGGGCATATAATGCTTTCGCATTAATAATATTGCTTTAATGTCGTCAGAACAAAAACACAAATCACAGCAAACCTGTCTTAAACATTTACTATACGACACTAATTTGTGAATAGTACTTTAACAAAGCTCACGCTGACAACATAACAATTTAACGTACATTGCAAACTGATATATTAAGAGATGACGATTACATAATTGCGTTATCTATCTTTGGCGCGGATCTATACGAAGTTGAGAACTTGCTATTTAGATTTGGATTATAGCTCTCGCCATTGCTAGGTGAACAATGCGGATTCTTAAATTAGCTTTAGCTCGAGGTATAAAGCACGAATGCTTCCATATTGGTCGACCACAACCAATTTGAACGAGACTTGTTCTAATAAATATACTTTCAATTGTACTTACTACCGGAAGGGAAATTTACAATACGGCTATCAAATCTTTTACGAGTATCGCCGACGTTTTATAAGCTAAGAAAAAAAAAAACGAGGTATCAACTTTATTTTTCTCCAAGCCCTCATCATGACACGTTGTGTCATGATGTGGGCTTGGAGAAACATTTCACTTTTTGTATTTTTGGAGAAGCATTTCACTTATTGCAAATGTCGCTTTGGACATTTGCATTTCCCTTATGCAAATGTCCAAAGCGAAAAAAAAATAGGACAGATTATAGTTGGCAGCCAACGTGAAATCGCTACGTTCACGTGCATCTTACAAAATGCCAGTTATCGATACATTCTCAGAGCTGCGTACAACAAGCCAACTAATGTGACGTTATGTTTCAAATTTTCGATAAAGAAAGCAAAAAAGCCCCAGAAAAGTAAGAGTAGTTAAATAGACAAACACGCCCATTCCAGAGAATCGAACCCCCAACCCATTGATGCGAGGTTGTATAGGACAACAATGGTGAACGGTTGACCACGTACCACCTTCCGCACTCGTTCCATGCGCTGCTCGGGCGGCAGGTCTTCGTGTATGCGCTTGGCCTCCTCGACAGCAACGGCGTACATGCGCAGCCCGTACTGCCTGGTACTGAGGTAGTTTAGTGCGCCGTTGAGGCCGCTCGCCGTGTCCTGCATCTCGAGCTTCCGGAAGAAATCGCGATCCGTCTCCACCAGAGGCGCGGTAGGCGCCTTCAGCTGGGCCACCTGCCGTGACACATTCGATCGTCCGCTGTGCTCTGAACGCTGCTCTTTTACAGACCATGGGCCCGTATTCACAAAAGAAGCACTTACGCTAGAATTGTCCGTAAAAAAAAAATTTCAGCTGGTCGCGGTGTCCGACATTATCACCGAAGGCACTTGGCCAATGGCAGAGAGCACTTGCGAACGAAAAGCTTTGCGTGGAATCGGCCACAGTTTTATACGCGTGCCGCCCTCGCCAGCAAGAAGACTGCGCACAAGAAGTTACGGAACCCCAAATTTAGGCAGCGACTGTGGACTACGCCGACAATGAGGGCCAATCCAGAACGTGTTCAGCATTTGTAGCGCGAACTGAATCACCCTACGCTGCTGTGCTTTAAGTGCACTGTACGACGCACAGTTATAGTTGAGTGTAGCGTTTCAGCTCTTTACATAGACGCAGACAAAACGGCTACGGCTCAATTATACGCATGTCCTCAGTGAGACGGTTATAGAGCGAAATGTACTCTTCTTCCATGGGTAGTATACATGTAAACTACACTATGTACCGTGTGTCCTAATAACGTTAGGTGAGCTATTCAAAAAAAAAAAGAAAAGAACGAAGGTTTAGAAACGTGGTGCAAGATGTGATGTTAAGATCTACGGTGTTCGGTCATCAGATGTATGACGATCAAACACCGCAGGTCTTAAATTTGTACTATGCACCGTGATTATATATATATATATATATATATATATATATATATATATATATATATACTTTGAACAGCTTGGCTAACGTAAGCTGGGACACACAGCATATACTTGTTGCAAACCGACTGGATACTGCTTTCCCAGTTCCAATGGCACTCAACGGCCGCAGCTTCTGCGGTAAACTAGTTTGGTTTAGAAGTCAAATAGTCCTACATTTTTTTGTTTCTTCACTTTTGCACTTGAACTGGAAGAGGAAGACGCACCTCATTCGCAGCCACATGAAAAAGTCTTGACGCCATAGACTGCTTTGTCTTCGGGCTCAGGGTTGTTTCAGTCTTGCCTCCCCCTCTTCGTCCCAGCTTTAATGAAACGAAGATGATATTGTGTTAAAGAAAGAAAGAACACGAACGAAAGCAAGCAAAACAATAAAAATACGCAACCTGCCAGCACTGAGACGTGAGACGGCAGAGAAGAAAGCGCTCAAGCAGCAGCTCGCCGTTGTAGCTTTCATTTAGGGATGCCTCCATAAACGAAGGAAACTTGGGAGCAAGCAAGGGCACGACGTAGGAAATGCGAAAACAAGTCACTAAAGTGTTATATATAAGGTGTGTAACCGCAGACCTAACTTAATCTAACGTAACCTAGAACTGCATAAAGAAAAAAAGAAAAGTGTTTCAGCCTGACCTACACATGCCTGTCGCAGTATTCGTACGTAGTCGAGAACATGTTTTAGCCTAACAGAACTTAACACACGATTTAAACAGAAGTAAATTATTTTAGCTTGACGTACAGGTAACTATATGAGCGTGTGCGGATGTGGCCCTGGAACCTAACATAATCTGACATAACCTACCCTAACACTAAACAGATATAACTGTCTTAGCATGACGTCCACATCTGAGTACTCGGATGAAGACGGGAGCCGCAGCACTCATGGCAGAAAATTAAGAAGATGCGTTCAAGCAGACGCGCAAACTTGACGAGCACACGCACGCACGCGTACACAAAGGCGCCTTTGTGCAT
Organism: Dermacentor silvarum; assembly: GCF_013339745.2. Classification (NCBI taxonomy): domain Eukaryota; kingdom Metazoa; phylum Arthropoda; class Arachnida; order Ixodida; family Ixodidae; genus Dermacentor; species Dermacentor silvarum. The sequence goes on from NC_051157.2 coordinate 38,359,685, forward strand.
TTTCTGTGTTCGCACTTCTTATGCCGTCCTTTTGGAATACCAACGTGCCCAAACTGCCACCCTGGTTCAATCAGAAATGTGCAGAGCTTTCTTTTTCACGTGCGACTGCTTTCCACGTTCCGTCGTGAAGGGTGGAGCGGAGTCGTAATCTTCTTAAAGCTGTTTTACCCCTTTGCTTCCAAGGAAAGTCGCACACCTAATGAATGTTTCTAACATTTGGTTCTCTTGCTAAGCGAATTGTACGCCGTTTTAAAAGTATTGCGAAATTATAAATGCCGTGAACATTCACTAGATTAACGCTGCTATTGAATCGTCAAGAAAGTGACTGCAGCCCATAAAACTGTGATGCATATTAACCGTCTTTCTGAACACACCTACCACAGACAGTTTATGGACAAAAACGGTCCAAAAACAATAGGGCAACTTTGACAGACTTACTTCCTTTTCTTCTTTGTCTAGAAAGAAAAGAATCAACGTAAGTATTTATATTCAATTTAATTAAAGCACTCAGAAAAGGTAATTAGTTAAGTATTATTTCGTTTTCTTTGAATAACAGAGGGAAAGAGGAGCTCGCAGAGCGGAGCTAAAACAGAGAAGATAACATTCAGCGATACCGAGGAAGACAAACAAATTGTCCTTACCGCTCTCAACGGCGTCCTCGTCCGGCCAGATTTTCCTGGAAGAAATATAATGCTGGTCCAACGCACATATCGGAATCTATGTGAAACGAAGCTGCCGTGAAGCTGTTAATTAAATGTTATAGAACTGGAGTGGTATACAGTCGCGATTGGCTCCAGCAGCACGAGCGAGAAGGAGCCAGCCAGTCTCCTTCTCGCCCGTGCAGCTAGAGCCAATCGGCGACAGCCACAATGGACAGCCCACTAGGTGGACTCTTACAGAATACCCCTGTTGCTCAAGGCCTCTTGTCTGGGAACGTTGTACAAAAGCCTGAGGAACGCGCTAGGAATGACGTCGCGCGTGGACGCCAACGCGTTGCAATGCCCGGCTCTGAAAAAATCCACGCCCAGCCAGTTCTTTCAGAGCTGGGCACTGTAATTCCATCGTCTAAGTGTCAAAAAATACTGTTTGTGCTAGTCGGAACCGGCACCGAAGCCTCTTTCCCGAGTGCGTAGCGAAAGGTCCGGTTTAGCACTTTGTAGCCAAATTCAACATAGCAAATCCCTAATATAGCTAAACCCCAACATAGCAAATCCTACCAGAACGCCAGCTTCGCTGGACTTCCCTCGCAGCCTATGGGAATTTAGGTGCCGTTTCGCTGCCACAGACGCCGGACGCCAGCTTTTTCAAAAAGCTCAGGGAGCCATTTGACAATTTCACATCAAAAACGATTGCAGGGCAGTTCCACTACAGCATTAGGAGGGTAGATGCGCTGTCAAACGGTGTTACACAGAAAGAACGCCGGGCGAAACAATTACTTTCACATTACGTACATCAGAGGCTCCTATCTAAACACACGGGAACGGAGACATCGCTTAGCTCGGCATTCTAACCATGTAGTTTCATGTGGTTTGTTGCATTCTAAGGGTAAAGTTCAATCCTACCGACTGTTGGAAGTAGATTTTTCATTTAGATTATAATTTTTTAAGAAACATTTTTGAATATTGCGCGAGAACTCAAGCATCAAGTTTACAACCCTAATTCAGCAATAAGCGATGATATGACGATTATCTAAACTGTACATGTTAAGACGTTTAAAGAGGATCGACAAAGTTGATATAATGCACACCACTGTGTAATACACCACTAATTTTTGAGTAGGAATTTTGCAAAAGCCTCGTACACTTCAACAATTTCTCGTAAGCTGTAAACTCATATATCAAATTTATCTGCTAGAGATTCTCTCTAGCAGATGCAGTTTACAGAACTATGATATCTGACTTTGGTGCACGGTTTTTACAGATAAGAAAATTCGTGCTTCAATATTTTTTAGACCGACATACTTTTGGGAATTTTCTTAGCAGATTCGAGGGAATAAATCGAAATTCTGCCTCCTGTCGTCTGTGTTTTTCAGAATTTTCTGTGCGACAAACTTCATTCATATTGGTTCATCGGTTGTTTAATCACCGTTTTACAAGTATTTGAATAGGGAAATAAGCGTTGGCCGCCGAGGTAAAGCTTCCCCTTAAGAGACCGTACATCCAAAAGAAATGGGTGGATAACTGTCTAAAATTAGAAAAAAAGCACATGGACATACAAAGAGAAATGCAGAACAGAACACCAACCTATTGACCACGCTATAGAGCCTGTATCACGGTAACACACGCTTTTTAAAATAAGGCTCCTATCGTCTATCGGCCTAGACCGTTACTGGACGTTACTGAAACCGTTGCCAAAAATCAGCAAGAAAAAAAAAAAAAAGAAACCTGAAAACGGCAAGAAACAGCGCTACGCTTCGATTTCGTTTTTGTCTTCACCTAAAAGACCCTGGTGGACTTCTTGCAACACCTGAGTAGCTCACGGGTTGGTGATCATCACGTGATCGACTGAAAAAATTATACTAGGGATGTTCGAATGGCAGAACTGCATAGTCGAATCGAACACAATTATAAGAGAAAAACGACTTCGAATATTCGACGTCGAATCCAACGTCGAATATTTTCGTACTTTTAAACAAAGTCACGTATAAAGTCTTTGTGGAATCCATTTAGTCAAAACAAAAAGAAGCCTTATTTACATAATTACGTGTAGTAATTACTTTCACTGCTCTTCACTGCTGGACGTCCCGAAAAGTGTGAAGATTGTAAATTAGATACAATCGAAAGGTGATGGTATCTGGTGCACCATGAAAACGGCAGTAATAAAAAATCGGGTAATAAAGTCGCAGTTTACAGTCGCTTACTGACTGAATTAACAAGCATGGTGTCACGCGCACACAGGTAAACATCAACTACGGTGCTACGATCGTACATCTATACTAAAAGAATGATGGTTAGTGCATGAATTTGTCTAACATTCGTGATTGCGGGTTTAAACGTTCTTGCGATGTTATTTATTACGCTTTAGCTTTCTAAATCTTCAAGCACTAATAGTTTTCGAAACATACCAAGGTAATTCGGCTTTTCGGGCATACGTAATCATTAAATATAACTTATAACGCAATAACGAAGCTTAAACGATCCGTGTACTCCACGTCATTACCATCGTCGCACGAAGCGTCACACTTACACGGGTCCCGTATACATTAGAACCAGAATTATCTCTGGTACTTTTTGAAGGAAGCTCTATTCATTTAGGAACTGTCGCCTTCACGCAAGAACCGCGACTCTCTAGCAGCATTATCTTTTGGCTCAGTCGCAGCCTATATCGACCTTTATACCTGTAGACTGCAATAAATGTTTTCATCTGTCAAGTTCACACAGAAGCAACTATTGGACAATTTCGAAGCGGTAAATTCTCGAACCAAATTCGAGTTGAGTAGCAAATACGAATTGATTCGTATTCCAAATCTCGAATATTAGCACACACGCAGTTAACAAAACCTTTCTGGCACCCTGGGCGATTCGAGCTGGCGTGCTCAAATATTAAGTTACTTGGTCACATGCCCTCAGTCACGTGACCACCACCCACACACAAGTAACTCATGGAGCAAAAAACAGCAGGTCTGTACGTAAAAAAAAAAAAAAAAAAAACGATAAAACATCGCAATAGATAATGCAACGCGGCAATTTAGGCACTGGGGTGTCATGGCGCTGCCATCGCATTGTATGTACGTACTGCCTGCATAACGTTTTCTGCTGCGCCAGAGGGTGGCACTTGTTGTGCACGATCATGTTGCACTCCTTGCAACGGCATCCGTAACCCAGCCAGATCTGGAACAAAGTAACAGTCACTCAGTTTGGAGGCACTGCGCGTCACATTCAAGTTCTCAAAGGTAGCTCTCGCAATTGCGAACGCTTTTTAAAGACGATAGTCTCTCTTGGGCTACCTAAACGCGAAACACTTTGTCTGTCCGTCTGTCACTCGATTCAACCGCCCGGCCACTCGAATCAACCGCCCGGCCAAAACCAAGCGAGCTACTCGCACTGGTGGCACGGGGTCAGTACACGTCAACATATACAGCGCAAAGGAAACGTCAGGCCTATTTGAGGCAAAATATATGTACATAACCGTCTTCCGCAGCGTTCATTTAATTAATAATAGCACATTGGACTAGTTTTTACGTTAGTAGATGAAAAATAAACGCGTTAGAAAAGGTGTCCAAGAGACGCTACGCGTTTGAAACAAGCCGACTGAAGCCGCGGCTTTGTAGCCGGCTTTGAGCTAACAGTAATAAAAGGTCCCAACAGATGGCGCGAGAGCAGGGCGAACGCGGGAAATTTGAATTGAATTCAGCAAAACCCCCATTGCATCCATCATGGGAGGAGTGAGAGGGAAGGGGAAGAGCGTGAGGGATGGGAGGGAGGAGAAGAGAGGGTGTTACGTATCAGGGGTGGCAGAAGACTATCGTCTTTCGACGTCATTTTCAGCGAAGCAAGCAGATCTGCGGCCATTTTTTTCTTTTGTATACTTAAGGAATACATGTGCACGCTGGACACGGTGACGCTCTTAAAGACCACATTTTCACATTTTTAAGTTGACCGGCAATGTTTTCAAAAACTTATTTTAATTATTTATATAGCAAGCGTTTTATCTAGACACAGTGAATGTCTTGGATGACAAGGCTAAGGGTGCATAGTATTTGGCCTGACGTATATGCCCTGTCACCCGTATACATTGTCACCCGTATACACAGGTGACTTTTTTCAGCTTGCAGTTCTTACCCGGTTGTCACAATACTTGCAGACAACGATCTTCTTGAGAGTGACGTCCTCGAACATATGGGTCAAACTCTTCGAACCTTGAGTCTTCATAGTGGAGGACCTGTGCAAAGCGTATAAGGTCGGTTTAGTGAAGCTCGCAGCAAACGTTAACGGGAAGCTTTTTATTCCAGTTAATCTGAGCCCCATAAATGCTACCACCAGAGAACCAATCAATCGATTTGAATGAAATTTGTAGCATTTAAGAAAACAAGTTAAGTTCTATTAAGTGTAGGAAGCACAACTGTGATTTCGTGTCTCAAGTTAACAAAAAGGATTGTTGAAAATTGCGAAGCTTTAGAGAAGTTACAAAATTTGCAAATCCGTAAATCTGCACTGAAAATAGATGTCGCAGTTCTGTGAACTGCATGTGTTAAAGCACCCAAAGCGGACGGATTTCACATATGAGTTCGATATACGTGATATCTGACAGGAGGAAAGATGTTGAAATGATGGACTTAAAGAGCACAAGGATGGTTAAGAATTACCGGGACGGTCATCTCTTTGTTGAACGTCAGGAGTGCGGCTGCGCGCTTTTCTTCATGGCGAGCATAAAGGTAAAGTTGCCAGAGAAGTAATAAAAGCAGGGACCATCAGAAGGAGTGGAAAAACGTGTGTAAGCGCGGGGTCTGCTGATCAGATTAGACAAAAAGAAGTCCTCATTACAGGGGAGTAATGTGGCGTGCCTAGCAGGAGCGAGAGGTGAATGAACACTTGTCATATACGTGTATGAACTCCCAGAGAATAAACGATGCTGTAAATATTTTCCTTGTCCCTGCGTACCTGCACTAAAATTCTTTTGAAGTGCGTTTGCCAACACACAGCTGTATATTTATCGAAGGGGCAGTTACACGATTATAAAGTGGGAATCACAAATCACAACTCTCAAAATTTTGGCCACTTTTGTAAGAATTAAGGGCACAAAGTCATTAGAATTCATTTTGTTTTCTATACATTTGATTTAAATTGGTTCGGAGGCTGACAAATAAGAACATTTCTGCTCCTTACAAATAATTCAGCGGGCAGACTTCCGTTTTGGAACTAAACAACAACTTCCTCCTAAACTAGCGTCGTGAAACTCGAGGGAGATACATAAAAATTATTAAAGTGGTTGAGTGTTCAAAGGCCCTCAGTCCAGAGTGGCCCAGGGACCAATATTTAATGCTAAGTTAACGGTTTGCGTGATTACTATTCTCCTGTAGAGTTTGCGTACTGGCTCTCTTAGACCTACTTGGTCTGCTTTGCTTCTGCGTATCTCAGAATGTGCTTGAACATCGTTCAGCATTTGGGAAGTAGGAACACAACGACGCCATGACTTCGCGATACAGGAGAGTGTGAACCCACGCACACACACGCACACACACGCTCACCAGCTGGATTCGAGTCCCATCAGGTCGTGCTCTTCCTCGACCTCCTGCTGGGGACCGCCCTTGAATTTGTACTCTCCTTTGAAGACGAAGTGAAGCGTAATGTCACCGTAACACAGCCGCGGGTCAAATCCGTTGAGAGTGGAGTACTTGATAAGGTCCCTGTTGAGAAGAGTTGAGGAGCATGGGAAGGTAGGCCACGTTAGACGATGACGACAACAGCAGCAGCAACAACCACCTGGTTCATGGTGAAATAAATTGCTGGAGCCCAGTGGGATGACTAACTGGTATACATGCGCTACAGAGACGAAAAAAGTGCTTATAAGTGTGCAACTTGCTCGAAAGTGTACCACGCAAAGGCATCTCGGCTGTGAAGGTCTCCACTGAGAAGCGTTTTTAATCAGGAATGTGTATTGTACCTTCGCTGAACTCGCTCTGAAAGGAACCTTTATTTAGTTCATAAGTACTGTTGAGGGGGGGGGGGGGGTGGGGGGATGAGCAGCAAATAAGCACCGAAGGCGAGTTTATTTTAACGTTAAAGTATTCGAGCATTCTTGGACGTCTTTCCGCAACCACTTGCCACAAGCCCTTGCCATAGAAATTCACCGTATAGGTTCCATTGAAACAATAGGACAAAACGTAGACCAACTTGAGTTTTTATTCATAAATCTGGTCAATGTTTCTTTCGCAAGAACTTTGGTTTTGCGACTATATCGTAAACGCATGCGTGCGATCAAAAGCTTTCCTTATCTGTTAGAATGACTAGGAGATTGTTTGAAGTATCATTATCGTACTGCCGCAAGACGTGACGGAGTTGCTTGATTCAACAACACGTTTCATAGCCAAGCAAACAAACTAAGAAGATTTAAAAGGAGTCATTGCTAAACTAGTTGGTACAAACCAATGTACATTCTGCAGTAGCACGGAATGAGACAGCGTGGAGGAAGAAATGCAGAACCGTCGCTACTCACTGCTAGCATTACTGCTGACCATAGCCGAACAAATATACACATAAAAACACATCTGCACAAAGGTCAACAAACATTACAGCAAATTTATTTTAGAAAAAAGAACTTTCACCAACGAATAATGCAAAAAGACACTTTGCGCATCGCACTGTCCGTAACTGTAACACTCGGTATTGTAAGCATAAGAGACACTAGACAGGAACACGAATAAAATGGCACGATAATGATCAGAGCGTTTCAGATAGAGCAGCCTTTGCGGAAAATTTTACGTTTGAAATATTCATGGACACGTCACGAGAAGCTGAAAAAATATTTTTTGTACCGAAACTGAAAAACAGAACACGTGACACGTGATCCAGAACTTTCAAAACTAGTGTACATCGGTGTAAACTCCTCAGTGGGACCCTGAAGTGGCTATTCATAACTAGCGTGGATACTCAGGCATAACCTCCAAGAAGAAGGTGGTGCCTGCGGCTGTCAGCGGCGTGCTGAAAAATCGAGAAGGCAACCTGCTGTGATTTACGTCATATCCGCTCGCCACTAAGTGCACACGTTGTCTTTCTAGATGCTGTTTGAAGACTGATAATAAGAAAGTTTGACAATTACCAGTCCTGCTGCAGCTGTCACAAGATTACATCAATAGTATATACTAGAGGTGGACGAATGTCAAAAACTTTCGAATATGAATCGAACGGGAATAGTAAGTATTCAGTATCGAATCGAATATCGAATAGTCAAACGCAGACACATAGTTGAAGCAGGGATATTTATTTCGGTATAATTACGTAACACGCTTGTACTAACTAGGGCTAAAAAGGCAGCGAATTACAAGGGAGGAATGGTCAGTTTTATACACAATATCGAAATCACAATATCAAGAAAACATGTACAAATAACTTCTCAAGATATATACAGCTTGGTAGCAATGAAGTTTTCCATGACTGAACATCTAGTGGTACGAATAGCTTAAAAAAAAAAAAACGTTAAATAAATGGTTACTGTAGAAAAAAAAAGGCTGTTGACGGACTTGTGTACCGCAAACACATTTAAATGAGCCCACTGCAAGGAAAGTATCACTGGTTGTAGCGTAAAAGATGAAACTGCTACTTGACTAGACATACAAAAATATTAACGACAGATTACCAGCAAATATCATGGTTGTCAAGTGGGCTTCCGCCTCGAAACCAAAACCAAATCGATCATTTCCCATTCTGTATCCCCATGACTTCGAAAACGTTACTCATTTTTTCACTTCTGATAATTCTTGATACTTTGCTTAGTAGACAGATAGCAGTAGCAATACTTTAACAATAGGTTGTAGTGAAATATTTTGTTGGTTTCGAGTATTTGAAAGGACCGGACCGAATAGTTCCTTTTCGAATACGAATAGTTAGTGCGTAATATTCGATTCGTATTCGAAACTTTGAAACTTCGAATATTCGCCCACCCCTAGTTCATTAGCAATTTAGACAAAGTCAAACTTTGTTGCAGTTGGTTTTCAATGACACATCTGTGTCACGTTTTAGAAGAGAAATTAGATATTGTTGCAGTTTTTTTTGCAACTAGGTGTGACCTAATCGACTTTTGTACGCATGCTAGCTTACGTGCGATTTTGCCGAGCTGCTGCCGACAAATTGACTATAGTTGTCAGTAGCGTCCTTCCTATCATTCTCAAGGCGTCATCAGAGTATGAGAAAGTGAAGCGAGGCACATGATGGCGTTAACTTGCTCCGGAGATATTGCTGGGCTAGTCGGTTAGCCATCATCGATCTGAAGGCAGTGGGCTTGAGACATGGATGAACACTAAATTACACAAACACAAGCACAACTCAAGCACAACTCAAGAGCAAACAGTCGCAACTCTGAACTGAAGTTCTGAGTTGCAATTCTGCGCGTGTTTGATTTAGTGTTCGTCCCTGTCTGAACAAGTGCGCTGCCTTTAGAATGATGATGGCTCGAGCAACCTGGCTCGAGCAACCTGTTTGCTCACTTGGGCAGTTGCTGGAATTCGGGGCAGAGCAGCTTGATCACCGGGCCGAAGAATCCCTGCGTGGTCTTCTGACATTCGTCCAGGACATACGTGAGTGGTATACTGTTCTGAAAAAAGTAGGCGCACGCGTATATCGGGCCCTGCCTGGAGCAAAATTGTACGCGAAGCACATTCTATTCATAAAGCGGGCCCAGTGAGTGTGGCCAGGTAAGTGCTGCATTCTTAAGTCGAGAAATCATGCTGGCTGTTGAGGTCCACTCACTGACAGTTAAATTGGTATTTTCACTATCGACGAAAATAGGCGCAGTGTACTTACATAAGCCAGCATGGTGTCAGAGGGTCTCTTCTTCATACCATGCAGGCTGATGATCTGGCCTTTGCTGAATATGCCGACATTGATGAACTTCAAGTTGTTCTTTATTTCCATTGTGAATTTTTCCAGGAAAACGGGGTCCTTGAGGAGAAGAAGACAGCTGTCAATTTTGAGCATTTGTTTGAAAGCACGTGGTATCATTCAGCATTTGTTTTTTAAAGCGAAGCCTCCTATGTCTTACTGATTCGTCCGTGAACGCCGAAAACGCACTGCAGTATAGCCAACTTACACAATGGAACTATCTGCGCATCTGTGCACACAATAGAACAATCTGCGCATCTGCGCACACAATCGTAGGACACTACAGTTTACATTCGCAATTGTACCGATAAGCACAATGGGAACTGCGACGCCACGTACCCAGACGAACTGTATATATCTGCATTGCATTACGCGCGTCACGCAATGCGTTCCCGGCCGTCACCATGGGTAGGCCGGGGGTGCAACGCACGGCAGAAGAGGAGGCTGCCGTACGCGAACGTTAAGCGCGAGCGCGATCGTGCCCGTAAGGCCGATCCCGTGTACCGGCAACGGCATGCAGTCCGGGAAAGTGTGAGTGTGTGCGTGTAATCAACGGCTACATGACCTAATATAAAGACTATGCAATTTAACGAAATGTGTCTTCATTCAACTTTAACGTTCAAAAAATACAATCCTAAACAAGCAATCAAATCACATATGCATCGCATCGGGTCGCTCAGCATTTCTTGAATTCGTTGCGTGGTCGTTGACTTTGGACTTAGATTCAGTTTGCACGAGCGAAAGCTTCGCGTTCAACCATCTTTCGTTAAGAAAGGGGCTTTGACTTTTTTTTTTGTGACAACGTCATGACTGGGTTGGATCTAAAAGAAGTTTCGTAGCCTTCGCCACTTGCAGCCCCACTCACCCTTGTCGACAGAACAAACTGAGTGCGCTCGATGGGCTGGTTCCTAGATTTTGCCCGCGTCTGAATGTCCTCGCTGTCACCAACTCTCTTCGACTTTTGGCCACCTGCGACGGCGGGTTTGCGCGATGTTAGACTCAGATTCACGAAGAGAGTTGCGGGCAGAAATGTAGAAACCGGGCCCTTAACCCTTTGTGGGCCAATGATTCTTGCGGGAATCACAGTGCTTTGAAAGAAATATTCGACACGGAAAACAACAAACCGAAAAATAAATCTCACAATTCCGGATGTCATCGTCTCTAATTACACATTTTGTCGACGTTCTGCTGAAGATAAACGTAGTTCTCCGTGGTACATCGTGAATGCCCATGTGTCGCATGACGCTGATGTCGGACTTGTGTGCCGTATCGTTGGAGCCTCCTGTCAAGGCATATTCGCTGTCTTGGGTGGCACAGAATGGTATTCTAAAATTTATTGCCATGATTCACACCTTTGCGATTGTGAATTACTAAGTTCAAAGAACCATACAATGTCTACGATACGTTTAGCTGTTTGCCGTCAATGACAAAAAACCTTTGATATGCCAAAAATTCCACTGAGAAATTTTTCTTGATTTTTTGTCTATCTTGTCATTCAGATGCATGAATAACAATATTTTTGCTTCAGTTTTAAAATTCGGACCAGGAATCGCAATTGTTAAACCTCGTATGTAACGCAACCCATATGTTCAATAGTCTCGTGTGATAATATGCGATAACATGTTCGCTGTGATGAATGTCTACGAACTAGGGGTAGATAACGGGAACAAAACAGGCAAAATATTTAAAGATAAATGGTTTTTCTACCTATTTTTTTCGTTTGTCTGTTCTGTTTGCGTTATATCTGCAGCAAAGAGTTACTTACGCTCGACAACCTTGTGTTTGATAACGCTTTACTTACTCTGTCATATGTGTTTTGAAATGGCTATTTAGTCGCGTAAAAGACATGGGGTGCATGGGGTGCATGGTTGGCAGCGACGAAAGCTAAGAATAGCGTAATGGTCCGGAGCACTAACTTAATACCATACTAGAAGGTTTTGTCTCAGGCCATCACATGTGAAACGCTGGACTAAATTTGCGCGCTAAGAACACACTAACATACGTAGTTTACAAAATTGCGATACAAATGTGTATACTTATTGCGGCATTATTGAGTAGCACATTTTAAAATTATATTTTAATGTTAACAGATTCTTGTTAATTTTGAGTACACGAAAAAATACATTATGCAGCTTGAAAAAGTCAATAGGAAAGCTGTTAGGTTTATATTCGGCAAATACAGAAGAGAAGACTCACCGTCACAGTTAATGCATTTACGCAACATTCAAACATGGAAACCCGCAGAAAGAGTGCTCGATTGACATTTCTTTATAATAGCCTATCAGGAAAAAATAAATTCAAGCTTCCAGAGTGCATTAAGCTTCCTCCAGTGAGAAGGACTCGTAACGTTCATGGCCATTCACTTGCTGCAGTTTTGGCCGAAACTAACAGTTTTAAATAGTTTTTTCCCTAGAACAGTGAAAGAATGGAATTCATTACCGCCATCTGTTTTTTTCCTCACAAGATTTTACTGGTGCACTAGGACGTCTATTTACCTGCTAAAATTGTGTTGTATGTTTTTATGTATCTTGTCTTGTGTTTTGTATCTGTGCGCTATTAAAATTACATGTTGTTATTCTTTTCATTGAATAAGAATGTATTATTTCACTCATGTTTAGGCTAAGCATTGGCCTGCAGTATTTTAAACTAACTAACTAACTAACTAACTAACTAACTAACTAACTAACTAACTAACTAACTAACTAACTAACTAACTAACTAACTAACTAACTAACTAACTAACTAACTAACTAACTAACTAACTAACTAACTAACTAACTAACTAACTAACTAACTAACTAACTAACTAACTAACTAACCAGCTAACTAACTAACTAACTAACTAACTAAATAAATAAATAACTAGTTTTCGCCCGACAGTCACCGCAACTGAGCATTTTCTTTGAATAGCAGCAAACTTTATGACAAATAGATTCAGCGTTTCTCGAATAAGCATCTATTGTGGCTTATAATCTATCTGAAAAGAAAAATCGAACCTCCCCCCCCCCCCCCCCCCCCCCCTCCCCGAAAGAAAGCTTCCTCTTAATGAGGCTATAGTTCGCCTTAAAAAATAGAGAACCGAAAAAAAAAATGATCGGACCGAGCAGACTAGCCAGCGTCGTCTTCGTCGTGACGAGGTGCTCTTTGTCTTGGTTTCCTCTATCGCGGATGCTCCCGGGACTGGTCCTGTTTGATCGGCAGTCTATAAAACAAGAAGCGGCAGTGGTTTCCCGGTTTACTATAAGGCTAGCAAAGGAGCCCGACGCTTTTCGCACACACGCCAAAATGCACGTGAACTATGCCCAATTCATGGTTGCAGAGACTACGTTATCTACGTTATCCACTGAAGCAAGCACGGAGTGTTTCAATGACTAGCGGGTATCTTGTCTTCTTGCCTTAGCTACGTTGTTCCTATGTGTCTTTTTTTTTTCGCTACTGAGCAGAACATCTAGCCTTGATTTGTCACTAATAGCCCCCGTCGGCAGAGAGCTATCCCTCTGTGTGCAAAAGATACCAAAAGGCACCCGTGGATGTGAATTTCATTTATTAGAAATTTCAGGTGCCGTAGTCAAATCGTACCTATACTGGACCCGAATTCAGCACACAAACGCACTTAAACGATGCAGAATTGCAATTACGCTGCCTGGTTATGAGCAATCGCAATTCAAGAAATTGTAGGGGGCTCTGTTAGTCTTGTACGCGGACACTGATTAGACTCACTCTACGCCGTCACGTGAGAACGACCGCACTGTTCAAGGGCAACCTGGAGTTACCGGTCACTCGAAGATGTGAACGCTGTGGAAAGCTGCATTACGTCTTTTGGATCGGTTATTACCGTACCGAACAAAGCTACCAAAAGTACCGAATTAACGGAGTCCCTCAGTCGCGCATGCCGTAAAGACAGTCTGGAGATTATCAAGACTGGCTTTGAGAAATGCTACATATCCAGTTCACTTACTGACTCCCGATAACGCCTGCGAAGCATCCGAGAAAGAATACTTCTCTGGCAGTTCCTACGTGGATGCAGCTTGTGGTATCGACAACCGTGATTTAGTAGCAGAGCTTATGGAAAAAAGAGGTGTCTCATGTTCAAAGCTTCTCGTTATTCTGGAAGAACGTACGTCAACCTACATTCGAATTGGAAATTGTTTATTTCTCGGTAAGTTCAATACATAGGGGTCTACCTATATTGGTGTTCGATCTATCTTCGAGTAAGTGCAGTACGTGATCACGCGCCGCCGATACTCGAGATATTTCGAAACTGCCCTCGTGCTATAGATTGCAGTCCGACCCTGCGTCGAATAGCTGTACTGCAGTATCACTCGTTGATATGCTGAAGTAAAGGAAGTTATCTTCGTATTTGACGTTTCGGTTTATAGACTCCTGGGAACTGAAATACTTTAGTGTTAATGCAAACCTGTCTTGCCGATCACGCGCGACATTGAAGAATACTGAAACGGCACACAAAAGCGGACTCTCGCGCAGTATATATATATATAGGCTATCAGGGATGGTCCTTTTCTTTTGCATCACTTGGTTAGCATGCCAGTGGTCTTTCTTCTGCCGGCACTCTTGTGCATGAATGAACGGCTAGCTCTGGCTGCCGGTTATCAGACAAGGATAAAGTGAACACTTTTTGAAATTGCATTACGGGGAAATAGCGCAAGAAACAAAGACAAAAAAGACCGACTGGACACCAGCTGTCCAGTCCGTCTTTCTTGCCTAGTTTTTTTCGTGCTGTTTACCACTAATGAAGCCGCATACCAACAAGCTCAAGCTCAGTCCCTTTTAAAACATATTTCTTTTGAAACTGGTTTGATAACATACCTTGTGGGTTTGGGCTTGCTGTTCCACTGCGGCTTGCTTGTGCCATTTGAATTCAGACTTTCTTTCTACTCTCATCGTGACTCTGCATTCGTAAAGTCAACGTGATTATTATTATTATTATTATTATTATTATTATTATTATTATTATTATTATTATTATTATTATTATTATTATAATATCAAGAAATACCAGAGCGCAAGAAAGCACGCATGCCTGTATTTTTTTCTTACTTTTCCCCGTGCTTGGCCAATAGTTTGTAGGCTTGCTTAATGTCGGTGACGTCTGTACCTTTGATTGACACCACGAGATCTCCCTAAAAGAAAGACGGAAGGAGGACTTCAGAATACTATTTCGCCGTTGTAAAGCTATCCGTGATAAAGGTTATCAAATACTGCTTGAGAGTTACGAAGATCATAGGCTCATAAAAAAAGGCCGTATCAAGGGCAAGCGGCGGCAAGTGAGCTTTGCTGAGAGTGTTTAAGTTACCAATAGCAAATCAGACTGTTCAATTACCTGGCTTTCTAAAATTTGTACCCAACAACAACAACAACAACAACAACAACAACAACAACAACAACAACAACAACAACAACAACAACAACAACGACGACGACGACAAAGTAGAGATAAAGATGCTACTACATTGTTACCTCAATAAGTCCGCCGGCTGCGAAGGGGGAGTTCGGTGCTATGGTGTCCACGACGACGCACTCTCGAAACCTTCCTTCTATTAATTTCTGTCAAAGGAACAAACAAAACACGTGCTTGTTGATGTGTGCTTGATTTACTCCAACTTGTTTGCTTCGCATCGTTTATTTTGTTTCATTTCAATAATGACAATCTGAAGTGGCAATACATCATTCCTACTAAGTAGGCATATTTCCTTCAGTTGCAATTGCAACCACTTTTTGTAAGAACGCCATAAATAAAAATACAAGAAAAATCTGCCAGGGAGATCTGTGCTCAGGCACATCAACCTAGCTCCTGTTACATATCAGCCAATAATCACCCACGGAATTAACGGAGTCGCGCAGTGGTCGCTGTTACCTGAGCTTACCTCCTTAAGTTCGACCCCAGTGGCATGACCTCTTTCCTTGTTTATCTCGAGTTCGATAGGTATCCAAGACGTGCCGACAATATTGTCCACGTTGATCCATTGCGAGTCCTCTGGATACAAAATGGGCCGATTTTCGAGAGCAGGTACATAGCAGTAGAATAAGAGAGAAAAAGTGCCGAAATGCAAAGCATTGTAAAACATACATTTTTTTTTCATCCTCCACAGAGGCATAATAATGACTGTATGAACAAGATTTCGCTAACAGTAGGGTATATGTAAAGGAGTATCGACTCCATAAGAATGATGGAATCGACAGCTGCCTAAAAAAATGCAGACAATATTTTACGCGTCAGCATGCCTTCAAGTTGAAGCTTTATGTATCTAAATGCGCAGGAAATGAGAACGTATCTTGCTCCACATAACTGAACATTGCAAGCATTCTTATAAGCGTTCTTGCATTTGAAAGCGGAAGTTGAATTTTATACTGTGGCGTGAAAAAAAAAACAACATTTATTTAGGCCGTACTTTTTTAAATAACAAATTCTGCGAATGGAAGAAAAAATATGAAACAAGGTTTGCCGACCTTATCTTCACAATGAACGTAAATATTCAATACCGTTAGCATAAATGGGTGCTATGTGAAAATGGGCGTGGATTGAACATTGAACTCTTCTTAATGTTTACTACCGATTTGTGAATTGAAAGTTGTGCATAACTCGCTTACGGAACGTAACAATTTGACGTATAGATGTAAACTAATATATTAAATCTGGCCGCGTTACATAGTCTAATGGATAACGCTTAAAGAACTGTGACAGAATGATACAGAATGATACAGAATGAGGGTGGTGTAAAAACTTTGGTGCTTTACTTTTTTATATTTCATGTTGAACCATTCGTTTCTCTCTCTCTCAAAAAAAAAATCCGACGTCTTAAATAAGCACTTCTCATCCAACGGCTGGTAAAATTAAACTTTCTCGCTTAAACGCCACGAACTTGATTTGAATTGACTGAGCGGTCGCCTAATGAGCGTTTCCCACGGATCGGAACAGGGGAATTGCTGTGTGGCTTCAAGCTAAAGCGTCTCTCCTCTTAAAGCGACACTAAAAAGAAACATTCATTGAGCTGTATTAGTAAATTACCCTTCTATAATCCCAGAAATGCCACTTTTACCGTGAGTGAATGTGTGGTAAACCAAAAAATACTCAAAAAAACGAAAGACGAGCGGAGACGCCCCCTTCCCGCACCAGCTCGCTCTTGACTTCGTAAGATTTTGACGGCGTCTGTATATACAGCTAGTTTTTTGATCGATACTGAGTGATTGAACTGTATTTTAGAACAGACAAAGGCTGCACTTTCCAAGTTTCAATAAGTTTTACGGGCACTACAAAGCCCAAATACAAAAACAAGTAATTGAAATCCGCGACACAATAATGATTTACCAGTGCTAGCGACTAGCGCAAATATATATATATATATATATATATATATATATATATATATATAGTGTGAGACGGCGCCCGGGACGAAGGCAGGACTCTTGTACTGTCACAAAGCGCGAAGACAGCCCACGAACACCAACCCGACAAAATGATGATGATTATGAGGATGTTTATATACACGTGAAGACGATGATGAACTGCACATTTAGCGCTCACAATATTATATATATATATATATATATATATATATATATATATATATTGAGGAACACAGATTACCAAAACACCGATATTTATTAAGGGCGAACCTGTGCCCAAGACTAAAAATACTGTGGTCGTGAAGAATCCCCGGCAGTCGCGTTCTAAAACTGGCGTCCAACTGTCTTCTTTCTTCTCGCGCCATACCTTGTGCGCGTGGCGCATGCGAGCCGGTTCCAACCGGGTACTCGTGCCACGAGGATCGCTGCCTGTTGTTGCCGAACAACACCACGGTACGGCGTGCACAGTGCCCAATACGAAGGGCGCGCAACTTGAGTGTGGCCAAGTTGTCGCGGCAATATATATAAGTTTAATCTTCATTCTCTCTCCTAAGAATAAACCTGTTACTGCGAAAGTATCGACAACAGAGTTATGGAAGTACGCTTTATCAGTTTACAATGATTTAGCGTTTCTTTTTAGTGTTTCTTGAAACAATGGTTTCTAAATGATAAACGATAAACGTGTAATGAGATTGTGGAAACAAGTATGATTGACTATTAATCACTTAATCCAAGGAAACCAAGCTGAGCTGACAATTTTCTGTCTTTTACAGCGTCAGCTGTTATGGGCTCATTCTAGTAGCCGTTTCGGTTCGCGATGGTGTCCGCCGCCGCCTGTGACCGTAACCGCTATCGCCGGAATTGTGAAAAAAAAAGTTACAGGCCTGCGCGGCACACGCAGCACAGTCACAGCGTAAGCTGGTTGAGCGGCGCAAGAGTAGCTCTAATTTCGGCACCACGCACAACAAGGTCTTCGCGGCAAAGTGTCTTCGCCTCGATTTTGACGAGAACGATTTGAACTGTCCGCCCGGCGTCGACGGCGAGCTGCGGCTTGTAATGCTCTCTGCACAGCAGTCTGCTGAGCCCGATGATGCCTGGTTGTAGCCACGCACGTAGCTCTACCATTCGCTTCTTGAGCAGCGGTTCGTACCTTCCGGGGAGACGCCATGACGTGTACCGAAGAGGTATCCAGAATGCGTGGCGCACATCTAACATCGGGATAGCATTGATTGCGTCGCATCGTCGCATCTGAGTCGCATCGCTTCTGAATCACATCTCGTCGCACGCGGCAGTTGCAGGAACGTTAACTAGATGGCGCCACCATACTGTCGGAGGCTCGGGTCGTCTGCGCCTGCCTAGGCGCGCAGGCGCAGAGGCGCAGGGCGCGTATAAAGGGAATATTTCTTCTGCCTGATAGCAAGCGCTTGCGTGGCTCAGTGGTAAAGTATCCGAGTCCCACGCAGCGGACCTGGGTTCGATCCCGGCGGAGAGCTGGTACTTTTTTTCGCATTTCCCGCGATAGCGGCTACGGGGTGGCGGCGGCGGCATCATCGCGACCAGAGACGGCTATTGGAATGAGCCCATAACAGCTTACGCTGTAAAAGGACCCGGTTCCCGCCGGGATCGAACGCACCATCTGCGTGGGAGTCAGATACTCTACCACTGAGCCACGCAAGCGCTTGCTGTCAGGCAGCGGAAAAATGCCCTATAAACGCACCCTAGGCAGGCGCGCAGGCGCAGACGACGAAGATGCGATTCAGACGAGGCGCGTAATCAACGCGATCCCGAGCCTCCGTTAGTATGGTGGCGCATCTAGTTAAGGTGCCTGCAAACGCAGCGTGCCCGACATGTAAGTAGCATATAGCAGTTGCATGCTGCATGTAACTGGACCTGGTTAACTCAAGCAGGCTAGGTGACTATTTGTCACCAGCCCGTTTTGAAGATTCCAATAAACAATCATCATCATCATCATCATTAACAACAACGTACCGTGCCACGGGTCAAGAGATGCGAGATGCGCCACGTATTCTGGATACCTCTTCGGTACACGCTATGACGTCTCCTCGCAAGGTACGAACCGCTGCTGAAGAAGTGAATCGCAGAGCTACGTGCGCGGCTACAACCAGGCATCATCGGGCTCAGCAGACTGCTGTGCAGAGAGCATTACAAGCCGCAGCTCGCCGCGGAGGCCGGGCGGACAGTTCAGATAGTTCTCGTCAAAACGAGGCGAAGAGACTTTGCCGCGAAGACCGCATTGGAGCTACTCTTGAGCCGCTCCACCAGCTTACGCTGTGACTGTGCTGCGTGTGCCGCGCAGGCCTGTAGAACTTTTTTTATTGTTACTGGCAATAATGACAAAAGTGGTGCCTCCTCCTCACCGATGGAGACCATGCAGTAGAGCTGGAAGGATCCCTCGCAGAGTACGAGCCTCGAGCACTCGACCACTGTGACCTCGAGCTTGCCGCTCTGACTGACCTTTTCATGGAGCGGCGGCGCGATACGCAAGTCCGGCAGCAGGATGAACGGCTTGATGCGGATTTTGTAGCTCGGGATCGTGTGCTTGTTGCGCAGCGTTCGTTTGATCTGTGGAATCCGCAGTGGTAAAATAAGAAAACTATTATTTACGCAACACAACACACGACACATAACACAACGCAACGTATCGTTCCACCACGCAAAGCAAAGCAACGCACGCACACACACACACACACACACACACACGCACACACGCACACACGCACACACGCACACACGCGCACACGCGCACACGCGCACACGCGCACACGCGCACACACGCACACACGCACACACGCACACACGCACACACGCACACACGCACACACACACGCACACACACACACACACACACACACACACACACACACACACACACACACACACACACACACACACACACACACACACACACACACACACACACACCTGCCTCTGCATTAGCAAAGGCAGCGGGCCAATGACAAACAGCTTTTACGAGTGAAAGCATTGTGAATTCGGACAGTTTTTTACCAATAAGTTTCTGAACACGTACCGTTGAGGTGATGATGTTTGCAATTTGTGGGAAGCTCTGGCCCTGGAGCGAGGATTCCACAGATATCACGATCTTTGGTTCCTGTCGGAGAGTAAACATTAGAGCTGTAGGTCGACGCTAATTCCGAATGTTGTGAATGCTAGAGCACCGCAAAAGCACGGTTATAACGATGCGGCTTAGAACCACAGATTGATAAAGGCGGGACACGGTGGCAGTTAACAGCAAAGAAATCAGCACGGAACCACAAGCTAGTGAACAACCAAACAAGGAAAAAAAATAATAATGTGCAGGATGGTTTCGGTTTCGAGATGGTTTCGTTTCCGTTTTCGAAAAGAAGTTTCGATTTCCATAATGTCCGCCTCTTCGAATAATCGAACTCAAGGACAAGAATTGTGCTACCTGCCACAGGCGATTATTAAAAATTTGTTAGCACTTAAAAATGGTCACCACGTATATAAATTCATAGCTGGCTTCGATATCACCAAATTTATGAAGTTTTTTCTGTAGCTCCTTGCCCGTTACCTCTGACAGTGGGACCAGATGAAATGAAAAGTATTTAAGAAGTTATACATTAGATCGGCAATAGCTTCACGTTTCGTGTCAGTCGAAGAAATCTTTTTGGATGATCATTCGACTGAGTGTGTCTTGCATAACTGACCTCGTAAAAGGCGAACGACCAGTGCGTGTAGGGCTTCCTGGAGAACTGCAGCCGGCTCTTGGCCGAGAAGTGGTTCACCTTAACTGCCAGCGATGCCACGCCACCGATGATGAGCTCGGCGTCCACGGCAAGAGTCACGCCGCCGGCGTAGTCCAGGCTGATAAAGATGTCCACTTCCTGCCAACGAAACGAAAGGCGGGTTTCCTCACGACGATTATTCATCACGTAGGCGTTACGTGGGACACAATCCCCAATCGGGGACACAATGATGACCGGCCGATTCATTCACGTGGCCAAACGCCGCCAGGAACACAATCAAGCCCTTACAAACGCTTTTGAGATTGGCGCGGTTAAGGCCGGCACGCAAGTGCTGTACACAAACAGGTGACGGTAGCTTCCAGGAGTGTTAACTATCAGTAACAAGCCCGTTAGCTGACTTAGCTTCTTACCTCGAGCGTTTTCCAAGTGTCGTGGAGAATGACGTCGTCGACGGAAATCTTCGTAAACGTGATGAAATCACTGTTGAGATCAAACTCGCGTAGCTGCAGCAATAGAAGTGCCGAAATGCCAAATTTAAGTTTCGCACCTGTGACAAGAAATGTTAGTTTGGCTATGCTACTGTTATTAAAGAGAAAAGAGCGATGTGCTTAGGATGTGCCATTTTAGGGAAAAGACGGAAAACTATAAGAAACGGTAATGAGAAACGCTGTGACATAACATATCGGGAAAAAAGGTGTTCAGCTCACTCAAATGAAATTTTTTGGTGGGTGCGCCTGGTGGTATTGATACAATTGTTCCGTAACAAATTTTACAGTTTCTCACAGCGTAAAAAAACAAAACAATAAAGTACTCGACGCGATAGCGCTTTGATAGGTCGGATAATGTAGTGTGGGAATTTCAAAGTTGAGTAACGAGCCCTGACTACATCGACAGCATGTTGACCAGACCGCTTGTTTTCATGAATTACTCACAGTCGTCGCCATAAAATGGGTTTTAAGGATCACATACACTAGAACAGTGATAATAATTATTAATATACAGGCTTAGTATTTTTAAAGGGGAAGCAGAGAAAGTGTTGTATGCGACCCTGACTTTCTTGTTTGCACGTATATGTGTATAATGCGCTGAAACGAAGTGGTGCACGTTGTTAGAAACACGTCAATGTATCTGCACTCGACATTTTTTTTTGTCGAATCACCAATAAACGAAGAAGTGTTCAGGGAAAAGTGTGAATCTTTAGTAGTGCACTACGGCACCGTTGCGCGAAACATAATTTGCTTTTTCCACCTAAAAAGACTAACGCAAATTAAACGTTAGTGCACTGTCCGCGACAACTTTTCTAACGTCATTGTCTGCTTTTAAGTCTAAAGCTACGTAAACACGAACTCGTCGCGCATATTCATAGTTCGCGACAATGAGTATATATGACAAATATACATATAAAGTGATACAGGTGGCGAGGGAGGCACTATGGCAGCAAATAATGCACTGCCTTGCAATGTTTTGCAGCGCACTTCAGAATGTTTCTTTTTTTTATGCAGGGTTAGCTCTTTTTGTCCTAGAGTACCGCCAAATCAACCAGGTTGAATAGGTACAGCTCTGTTCAGTGGTTTGGAGCGAGCCAAAACACCATTCGTTTGATTATGTAACGTGCTCACTTGAATTCTCTCGAATATCTTCCCGGCCGCACCACGTTGAGCTTCCTGGAGACCTTTGCTGATGGCGCTCAGGAGCAACCTTAAAAAAAAAAAAAGGTAAGCATGCATGGCAATGAGATGCGCGTAATGAGGATTACTTGCGCTATGGGAAATTGCGTGCCACTGTGCTTGTAATTCTGGCTAGACATAGTGGCATATATTTAGTGATGAATGAAATGGCCTCGTTTGTTCGCCTTCAGAAATGAGGCAGCAAACAGCTGTTTATACCGTGTTAGTCTTTTCTTAAGGCGGTAGCGTGCTCGCATGATGTCATCTGCACGTTTAAAAGTACATTTCTCCCCGGCCGCGTCTCGAATCTGGGCCCACTGCGTGGGAAGTAGTACTGTGATGATAACCCCGCAGCTCACAAACCTTAGACGTATAGGGCTCTAGCTAGAACAGCACACTTCGTCGTAGTTGTGGCGATTCTAGTTACGTATTTTGCAAATCAGGCTATCGCGAACGCGCCAGATACGCCGTAATCCGGGGTTTAAGTGTCCAGTCTGCTTTCTTCTCGTGGCACCCATTCGCTAATCTATAGTTAAAATGATAAATCTAACAACGTAGACCTGTAGTCATGACGTCGGAAGCGATCGTTATGCATTTCTTCAGGTCAAATACTTTTTCATCAGACCAAAGCGAATGCCTGCGCTGGGGGTCGCCGGGGCCCGTTACCTGCGCAAGAAGATGCTGTCCTTCCACTCTCGGAATAGGAACTGCGCCAAGAGGTTGGCGACGATGAGGAAGCCTCGCTGCTTGCTCCAGTTTCCGGGCTGCACCAGCCTCAGCAGCTTCTGCGCCATTGAGTAGATACACGTTGGTGCGCAAAGGCGCAACGCGAACGCGTTATGCTGTCAAAACCTAATTTGTCAAGCTAGACAGATAGCCGACTTTCCGGGCCTTTCTCTTTTGTGTGTGAAATGAAGTGTTCACACACAAAGTGTTCACCCGAGTGTCGATGTATACCGATATGTCGATGTATGCCGAAGTTTCTGTCAGATGTATACCGATCTCTAATGTGCCAGACTATCTATTAAGAATCAGTTATCTGATAGAAATTCACGAACGAGCTCACCTGAGGCAAGTGAATCGGAAGAAATTTGGCGAAAGGCTTGGTGCGTGGCCTAGGCGGAAGCTTCACCGACTTGTAGAAGCCAAAGAGCTCCAAGGCTATCATCATGAAGGCGCCGAAGAAAAACCCAGCGGCAACAACAGCGTAGAGCAAGAATTGCATGGCGTGGAATTGCTGCTTGGCGCTGGAGAACTACAATACGCCAGGCAGATTCGGTGGTCTCGTGCTGCTTCTCTGCCTTCGTGATTTCTCGAGGAGGCTCGTGTGCGCGTTTCCCACGTGTGTTTCTTTCTCGTCCCTTACATGTGGCGAATGTCTTGCTATACTTACTGTCATTACAGACCGTTGCTGCTGTCTTTGTGATCACGTAGTGCTTTCATTTCTTCCCTTTCCTGTTTTGTTTGTTTACTTTCCTTTTGAAGAGCAAGCAAGAGTCGGTTCACTTTTCCTTGGAAGTTGAATGTTGATGTTCATTCTCTCGCCCATGGCACTTACCCACTAGCAGGATTGGCGGCACACCGAGAAGTGAAAGAACTAGCAACAAATATTACAAGTTGGCAAAATCAGGCAGCTCGATTCTTCCTCTTTGTTCCTTTGAATCCTGTCCACTAATTCGAGGAGGACTACCTTATAGCATAGCAGGAGAAAGCAACCCACACTCGAGAAATGAGGTCACCCTTCTGTCACGCAAGTTCCGTAACGAGAACCCATACGAACTTATACTCTTATAAATTTTACCGTTTGACGAAGAAAAGCATAACATGTCTCCCTCAGCGAAATTACTTCGAAAGCAGAGTTTCGAACCAAGAACGAGACACGCACAGTGAAAGTCAGTAGAAGGCTAAACTTAATGTCACCAGTTAGATATTCGATTGTTGATATTCAGTCTGGTGAGTTGCACCGCACAGATTAAGACGTGTTGTTTTTGCAAATGCGTCGCAAAAGACCATTCTTTACGCAATAATGTGTCCCTGGTACACATACCTGCTTCCTTGGCGCACATCCAGTGTCTAAGAAAAGGCAGAGTATGTATGAGGCAAGTCAGCTTAACATTCTCTAATTCATGCAGGGCTGAAAAATGTTCTTGAAGGTCGGCATACACACATGCGGCACTTATAGGGGATTTTGTTTTCTAAAAGCGCACATACTGAGGTCCGCACGATGGTAGGGTCTGAAGCAAACTACTCTTCTCAGTATAGGCTCTCTGACGTGACTTGTGCCTGGGCAAGTATTCGGTGGTAAGCATCCGCGTATTGGCCCAGGGTCTTGCAGTCGGAACAGGTGTCATCGCCCTGGATACACCTCCCACTAGGACGTCGCAGAGAGATAGACGGCTACCCCAGCCCGAATCCTCATCGGAGAAACTTCCTTGTGAGGAGGGAATGGTTATGGTCCAGAAAAATAGTGAAAGCTTCAACTACAGGAGGCCAAAAAAATTGTCATAAACCCAAATGTACCCCCCCCCCCCCCCCCCCCCCCTTATGTAGCTTTCAAGGAAACTCATATGGGTTTCTTCAGAGCTTCGCCGCTTAAGAAAAAAAAATTATCCCGGTCCGGGGATTGTATCTGAGACCAACGCCTTTCGGGAAGAGCTCATTCTACCATCTGAGCTAACCACGAGGATAGCAGATGGCAGCATAAAGCCGATTTAATCGACAACTCGAAGCACGAGAACACTGTATAAGAAAAAATAGTTCAGGTGGAGCTCAACTTTGGGTTAGGAACTTTCTAGTGACGGGATGACAGTTTTCTCTTTTGTAAAACTTCGTCCTTGAGGATTTCCGCAGAACTGATTTGCTTCCACAAAGATCACCGGGGTTGACCTCCAAGTTTTTCTCACTAAATCAAGCGAAAGAGACCGAGAAACCAATATTCAAATACCTACGGTTTGAGTTTGTGTCTCTGTGTAGGGAACTGTTTTATAACGTCTTTCATCAGTCTCACTGCGCGGACTTGACAGGTCTAGCGGCAATATCAGCCGCACGGGCAACAGCCTCTCTCATTTTAGAAGCACTGTGGCAAAGCTTCTTTATATTGTGTTGTCAAATACCGATTGCCGCAATAGACGGCTTCTAATTAGTAGACGGCCAAGATAGTCGGCTTCTGCTCTGTCAAACTTCAGGAGTTCACAGCGCCTACACACCCACTAAAAAAAAAAAAAAAAAAAAAAAAAAAAACCGGAGGGGGGGGGGGGACGTTTTCTTTTAGAGAACCAAGTTTTATTGTTTTGCGTGACTGTATTTCTGGAAAAGAAATCACTGGGGTTGAAGCAATCTCCTTAGAACCGTACCGCATCGTGGTGGATGTCTCTTGACTACACTTCTGACTTCAAGAACAAATTTGAATATACGGCACGACGATAATTACGCTTTACCCTAAGAGTTTCACTGAAATGAAAATACAAGTGAGCAGTTTTACTCCCAAGTGTGCTTTGGTGACTTGACCAATAAAGGTTCATAAGCCTTATAGGACCGTATGTTCTGACGTTTTATTTAACTTTTTCATTCGTTTTTCGACCCTTCGTCATTGGCTCGGACATGACTCGTACGCCAACATGCCGCTGTTAATGCTGGAATTGGCCACTAGGTGCGACACGTGATAAGAAACGTAGAATAGAAAGGGAAATGGTGGAATGTTACAACTTACAACTGGAGCCGTATTTTGTGGTGTTCCACTTTATTTTTCATTGTTTTAACCCTTCGTCATTGGCTGGCAGGACGCCATCCCTACGTTATCACGAGTGTCGGCCACTCGTTGCGATGGGTGATAAGAAAAGAATAGAATCGATTAAAATATTCATGAGATAATACGGCCCCTGAGGGCCCTGTGGACGCAGAACACATCTCGATTCCCGGTTAAACGACACGGTTATAGCTGATCCTGGTAACATAAGTTTACTTGCAAAATGCCCGTGAGCCTAAATCTTTTTTTTCTCCAAATATTTCATAATCGACCAAAATATGTAAAACATATGGTCCAAATAAATCGAATAGAGTGCTCTGAGCACGATCAGAGCACACGTGCACTCGACCTGCGGACGTCTAGATGCCGGCAGTCATCACCGCTTTTCCTCTACGTGTTGGTTGGTTCAAATGCGAACTTGATAACGAGTTGGGTCGAAGCGTAAAAAAAAAAAAAAGTGGGACGAGCTGGCCAAACGCCAACTTTTAACTAAATTTTATTTAACGAAATAGTGAGGCATCAGTTCACCTACTTCGGAATGAATTAAGCCTTCCTGGGTGTGGAACCTGCACGTACCGTGAAGTATAGGGTTAAGTTATGTATGCCATGGGAATCTTTTTAAAAATCCCCGTGTATCAACCGTGCTGCTTCGCTCAATAAAATTTGAGTTGGAAGTTAGCTCTTGTCCTTTTCTGTTCCCGCCTTCCTATCACTTTGCACTTCAACGCCACCGTTTAACGGGGCTGGCTCCCAAGCCTTAGCTAAACTTGCGTATTCAGAGTCCAGCTGGTACTGTGGGTTTTGGCCAGAGAATTAAGAGGAGGAGATGGAGAGGTGCACCTCCTAAATGCTGCCTACATCTATGCTGCACTACTGTTGCCGACAAGGCATGTCTTGTCTGCTCTTGAATAGAAAATAGAAAACCTTGTTGTCCTTACCTTCCCCGCCCCTTCATTCCAGGGCTACAGTAAAGGTTTCCTTTTTTTAACCTTGTTAAAGTATAAGAAAAGAATGAAGAGAGTGAGGGGGAGAGAGAGTATGAAGGGAAGAAGGTATGGAGGTTAACCAGAAAAGCGTCCAGTTGGCTGTACTGCGCAGGGGAATGGAGAGGAGGGAATAGAAAGATAATAGCATGCTCTGAATGCGAGCATACTCTGCAATAAGGCTACCGGCATCCTCTGCGGCAATGGAAGTGTGGTAGAACTCATCATGAGATCGGCTTGTTACGATTTTATTTCACTTCAGCGCTAAATCATTTCACAATGCTAGCGTGGGGATCGTCCGGTTTGTTTCGTTGGTGTGTGTGCTTCCCTGCGCTAATTCCTTTGCGCCAGGTTTCATATTGAAGATCGTGCGCCAACTGGCCCAATCAGAAGTTTTGAGACATAATGCCAGAGTTTCGGACGTCGAGAATTGTCCTTAAGCAACCGGAAGTCTCACAATGAACAAAAGGACCTTGCCACTCTCTAGACTTCTGATTGGAGGCACTGCTACAACATCGCCCGTAAGAAAGTCACTGCAGGAAGTGACTCACACGAGAAGTCAACTAACATGCGGGTGCACCTTTCTTCAGATTAGCGATCACTGTGTGAAAAATTGATGCAGGAAGGAGCCCTGAGTCCGTGTTGGCCCAGCGAATGACGTAAAACTTCCTTGAACGCAGCTCGTGGTGCGACTACCGTCGCTGTCTTATCACAGCTTTGGTGATAAGGGCATCGCCGGCCGCATAGGGCACGCATGCGCACACCGCCTCAGCCCGGGCTAGCGTGTTTACACAAGAATGCACAGTCCAGTTGGTTCAGTGCTCAGGGCAGCAAGTATTAGGGGCTGTCCCAAATTGCGGCTATTGAAGGCGTTCAACGAGGAGCCTGTGTGTTTTCGGGCCAAGATGGCGTGAGTTTTCTACTTCTTCCTGTGCTGTATGCGCAGCGTTTTTGTAACTTTCCCCTTACCCAGTGCCTGCGTAGCCGTGGGTGTTGTTTTGCTTGTTCTGAAATTCGGTTCACCTCAACGACAGCGCTCTTCTTCTTGCGACTTCCGTGCTTGTCCGTCAAGTAAGGGGCTATCGGTACCATTTAATGCGTTAGCATTCTTTGGGCCCTACACGCACTTTGCAGGGGCTATGTATGTATGTGCCTTTGTTTCTATGTTTGTGTCTAACCATTTTTCCACCTTCCTGGGTCACTGGCTAATCAGGGATCGAATGTGTAGCGCATCGGGCTGCTGTGCTGATGTAACAGGGTTTGAAACCGACCATCGAATCAACTGTGTCAATGTGAACATACGTGACGCTTTTCAACGAAACTTTTTCACTCCGACATGGGTCGCTGTAGACGCGGGACTGGGTACGCACTGCTGTTCGAAGAAACTCTTTGACGCCGACTTGGGTCACTGCGTATGTTGCGAGGTGGGGTGTGCCGCTCTTCAATTAACGTCTTTGACGCCAGTTAGGATAAGTAATTGTGTGCCACTGGGAATGTGCCTCTTTGCAATGACGGAAAAGATCCCATGAATGTATCCTATGCTGAGCGGAATCGAGCCCACGTCACAAGCGTTCCTAAAGGACAGCAACCCGACGCATTAGCAGGCTGCGCCACAAATGCACTGGGTATGTGCCTCTTTTCCATGAACCTATCGCCAACTTGGGTCACTGACTGTATGCCACAGAGTGTGCGGCCAAGCGAGGGAACAATTCTCGGCGTTCGCACGCACCGGCGGGCCATGGTTCTAGTCTCGGAGGCCACTTGCGGGCTTCTCGGCAGCGCCACCAGACGGCGCAGCGTGTCCGGAAAGAAGCGCTAGAGAGGAGCCCGGGCGCCGCATGACGCGTTTTCCAGCGTTCGCACGTGCCGGCGTGCCATGCATTTCGGAGGCCACGCTCGGGCTTCGCGGCGACAGCTCTAGAAGACACCGAGTGTTCTTAAGGGAGCACGAAAGAGGAGTCCCGCGATGCCGTACACGTCTCATACGTAACTCGTTTCGACGGTGGCAACATGTTATTCCGCTATATCATTCAAGTTTCAAGTTTAAAGTTTATTCATCAACGATTTCAGTTTTACAGAGAAGTGCATACATAATTAGTACATACACAGGGAGTCCCAAAGTTAAAAACTGTCAGGGGGACTCCCATACATGAACAAAAAAAAAAATGTCACAGTTTCGCCCTAAGGGCGAAGCAATGAATGCGATAGCAACACAGCAATGTCATACGAAGTAAGGTGAGCGGCTTTGGTAGCAACAACACGCAGAACTGTTGTCGACGCCATCGGCGTTTTGCCCGCGTTAGCTCAAAATGCGTGCGGCGTTGGTGACTGTTGCTGGAGCCTCTGATATAAATAGGCACTTGGTGCCGCAGCTAAACGTCGCCTCCCTTCCCTCCCCCTCCCCCACGGCCTCTCGCGCGTCTGAAGAAGGCGCGTTTGCTCTACATATATGGTGATTGTAAAGGAGAAAAGAGACGCCTACTTCTGCAGCCCTTAAGCGAGCACGGCGCAGAACGCGCGTTTGTTCTCCGCCGCGCGTTCACTCCCCGTGAAAGACGCGCCCCTCGCGCCCTTTCACTCGCACATACAGCGTTCGGCGCGCGGCGACGATTTCATCTCCAAATGACGTCATACGGAACCTCACGGCGACGGCGACGGCGACGGCAGAAATCTGCTTTTGAGTGTCCATATAATTGCTATCGCAATAAAAAAAAACGAGATATAGATCAAGCATTGGTTACGGTGATTTTACAAATTAAAAAAAAAGTAAGGAATAGTACGAAAAACAAGAATATAAGGCTGTTTAGTAAGACAAAAAAATGGCAAAGAAAACTTCTGTAATAAACAAGCAATTCAAGTTTACAATACAATAAAAATGGGGGTAATATACCGTGTAGTATTATAGCTACGTTAATAATAATAATAATAATAATAATAATAATAATAATAATAATAATAATAATAATAATAATAATAATAATAATAATAATAATAATAACGACGATAATGCATTACCGTCAACAATTATCGAAGATGGGTGCTGCCGCAATTATTTCTCTAGACAGAGCCCTTCCAAGCATGCCTATTAAGCTTTTGTATGAGCAGATATCGATTGCAGAGGCAACGCCAGAGAGCGAAAAAAAAAATGAAACAATAAAAAAGTATACGGGAGGGACCAAGTGTGACACCTTTTTCAGAATTTCTCCCCTCCTTTAGGCGAGGAACCCTTCATACTTTCTCGCGTCACAAAGTCCTTGAAAGGTGCCAGTGAAGTTTCAGGGATTGCTTTACGCTCCTGACCAGAAGAGCGCCAGGGCAAGATGAGGGGCTTCTGGCACACATCCCGGTCGCGGTTGTACCAATAAAATTTTTAACAGAAATACTTTTAGGAGCCCGAAAGATTCAGTCACGTGATGCAGCAGCACGGAGCGGTAGAAAACAATATATTGTGAATACAAGTTTGTGCTTACGAGCTCGCTTCGGTTTTTTTTTTGCGCTTCGAGCCTTTAAAGCTCGACGAAAACTGTATGATAATCGGGAACATTTGTAATTTTTTTTTCGCAGAACGTGTTATTTACTGCCGGAACGAATGACTGCGAGCGTATCACTCGGAAGAGGGAGGGTTGTTGGTGGTTTACTTTTCGTTTTATTTTCATGTTTCTAAGAAACGGGTTGTGTTCCTGTGGAGATAAGCGCGTGTTGGCGTACGCTGTTAATAAACATAAAGCAAGATACTATTTACGAAGGTCACTGCGACATCCCCGAGATGCAAGCCACAGGTTGTCTCCTGCTCAGCTATTGCTATTTGATAGCGTGGTAATATAGCTCGTGTTGCGGTCGCGGCTCAGCGTCGCGTAGACTGGCATTCCTCGGTGTGCGCTTTGTGATTCTGTGTCATTCTGTATCACCAAATGATTGTGGCGCACGCGACGCTGCAGCGCGCAGCTCCAGTAAAGGAATGGCATAGCTTGAAAAGAGAGCCATCCGTCATTGTATGAAGCCGTTCGTATACGACGACAGTTTCCACTATCAAGGTCAACGGCTTAAGAGAGTTGCACACATCATGCGTACAAATCTTATACAATGGTAATGGTGACGTGTCCTCTCGTACAAACTATGCAGTATGTCCAGCCAGTGAGTTAGACTACACTGCCAACAAGACAGTTTAAACCAGAACAATGCATAAGTTGCTTAGAATAATTACGGCAGTATATAGAAATTAATATTAATTTAGGCTAACACGAAATAGACCTGCGTTACTATATAGCATGTGGAGAAACACGTCACAACTGGTTCTATGTGAAGCTGGACTAGTCAATTCAATTTAGTGCAAAAGCACGTAAATGCCACATTTAAGTTATTTGTTCCCCTTTCTTCAATTACCTAATACTTTTTTACAGCTTAGCTTCAAACTATCTGACAAATTAAGCACGGGCTATAGTGCC
Organism: Dermacentor silvarum; assembly: GCF_013339745.2. Taxonomy (NCBI): domain Eukaryota; kingdom Metazoa; phylum Arthropoda; class Arachnida; order Ixodida; family Ixodidae; genus Dermacentor; species Dermacentor silvarum. The sequence continues at coordinate 38,391,172 of NC_051157.2, forward strand.
ACTATTCATCAAGAAAATAAAATAATTGAAACTTACGCATTGAACAAGCGCTGTGCTCGAATAGGAGAGACTAGGTGCATTTCTGGCAAGCATGACGTCGTATGTGGTTAGCAGCTTGGCACACAGATCAACATGATTTTGGCGAAAAAGGAATAACTATAGATGTAGTGGCCAACATATGACAAACATTACAGCAGAACACAGATGGCCAAACAGAACAACAGAACGACTTTTTTTTGTGTTCTGGAATGGCAGCTACTGCAGCACTACGTGTTTTTCCACACGGACCGCCTTTCTTTCCCTATAGATGGCTCGCACTGACGTCATTGTAGCCGCCATGTTGGTGCACCAACACGATGATAAGCTGGGTCCGTAACGTCACGTGAAAGCTTTCAATAAAATGGATTGTACTGAAGTGCTCGTAGTCGCCATAGCTGGTGCCCCAAAACGGTGATAAGGTGGGTGCGTGACGTCACGTGAAAGCTATCAATAAATTCTTGAGAAGTGTCTAATCTTCCCGCACGATGAGCAACACGAGAACAAGATGAGAGCAAGAACCAACGTTTCGATACGTGGACTTGTCTTCTTCAAGGCTGACATATGCTCTCCCCGGCACAGTATATATAGGTAGGGTTCTTCTAAAGGGGAGAGAAGGTAAGGCGGGTGGGTGAGGTAACGAGCGAGAGTGTGATAGTGGCGAGGGTGTAGAATTAAAAAAAAAGATAATGAACTACCGATAGTCGATGGAGGAATTTGAGGCAGCGCCGTGTGTTAGCCGGTTGACGTGTCATTGTAGGTTCCTCTTTTCGTGGAAGGGGCCTGGACGACGGGGAGAGGAGGGGGGGGGGGGCGGTATATGCTTCGCTGAAGGTCATTGAACTATCGTGTCTGACAGAGAGAATAAAAGTAGCGGAAGTAAAATGGTGCTTGTGGAAAAAAAAATGGGGGAGGGGGCGGTAAATTCATAAATACAAGAACGAAATGAATGAGTGAACGCAAAGGGAGGTGGGAATACTATTGACAATCAAATAACGAAAAAAAAAAGACTATGCAACGCAATGCAAAATAACTAAGTGCTGTTGCCTATGCATTGAAGTTTAGCATAGTGAATAGATTCTAAAACTCCCTTTGAAACGTTCATGCCTATTGGTTGCAAGTGTCTTGAACGTATGAAAGAGGTACGATTCTCTATATTTTCTGTGTCGAGCCGAACGGAAATTTGACTGTAGTATGTGCAATTTAAGTTCATCAAAGTTATGACCTGGTTGGTTGAAATGCTCGGCGACGGGCTTTGGGAAGCTTTCTAGCTGTGTCCGCGCGATGTCCGTTTAACTTGGCGTTCATTGATAGTCCCGTTTCGCCGATAAATTGTTTCTTAGAGAAGGAACACTCGAGCATATAAATTAAGTGCTTCTTCCCGCAGGAATATCAGCGCTGATATCGTGCTGGACAGTGAATGAAGCTGGCGGATGTGCGTTGTCGACGCGAAGCGATAACGGGAAGTGTCTTGCGATGTCCTCGAAGCTTCGACTTCATCATTTCGGCTTCTTCGACCGCCGTTGGGACAATGGGTGCCATCTTGGTGGCTCCTCCGACCGACTTCAGCGTGACCTCCCGCATGTTGTCTGCTGCATCCTTCCTGAGAAGCACCTTCGCAATGGCGGTTTCCTCCGCAGGTATGAGGTTCTGTGCCGTGTTGACGCTGTTCACCGCTACTAATAGCTCGCAGCGCCCGCTGCGATTCGTTCACGTACTTTCCGACCTCTTCAGCTTTAGCTAGCGTTAGCTCTTCATCAAAGCTGATAGTTAAAAAGCCGCGCACGCGCGGCATAACTTGGGATTCCGAAGATCAAGGGATCTAAGACCCTACCGTCACAGCCCCCGAACTCATAGGAGACGGCTAACAACGTAAGCGCACTGACATAGTGAGCAAGTGATTCACAGGCGTTTTGTTTCTGCTGCCTGAAAAGTGAGCCGCTCCCGGAGGCAGTGTAATCGACGTAGGTCACGTAGGGTAGCGTTACACTGATTTACATGGCAGGCAAGTAATTCCTGTGCTGCAAAACACGTTGCCGAAGATGAGCAGTTTTATCGCATTTAACTAACCGCTTACCGAAAGCTTCGTTTTACATAGATGCCGAAATGTGCGTTGCGTCTGAATAATTTATTTTTTAGTGAGGGAGTAAAGAGGACGCAATTAACAAAGCCCTCACTTTACTCAGCGGTTTTGAAAGCGAGATTGCGGGAAAAAGGACTGTGTGCAGATTAATACAATCAGTGTGTACACAGCCGTGATGCAAATGCAAACGTCCCATCACCGTATTCAGGGTACCACAATGAAAGTGTCAGATTGCGGCAGTTGTACAGGTTCTACGCACTGGTTTTAATGCCAAGGACAGACTGGAGCCGCTGCAATGAAATTGTTCACAAGTATCGTGCCTTTCCGATAACTGCAGCCACACTTGTTTTGGTAGACATGACGGGAATTCACTGTTATACCTCGCGCATTTTGAGTGTGCCTACCGCACACAAAAACACGCATTGCTTTCAAAAGATGGCGAAGGCATCGTAGAAATAGAGGGAACTAAATATTTTAAGCAAAGCTTGTTTTGAACATTTGTTAAATTGGCCAACCTCTTGGTGCAACGTTGAGACACTGCACACGTAGAGCCAGTACCTGAAAAGACTTCTTCCTGCAGCTGGTTCTGCATCTCCTGAAATATAAGTATATTGCCGCGTACGAAGGCGAGATACACTTGACATACGGACGGTGAATACTTTTCGTAGGATTGTCCAAGCATGGAGAAGTACTGTCATATTTGCTTTGAGGTCTATAGCGGCACCTATCCGGCAGAAGCAGCCAATGCTATCAACGAAGGTTAGGAAGTAACGAGGTGAAGTGCTCCTCCAGGAGACAGGGATACTACGGAATGGACGGACCCGAGATGTCGGGGTGTCCCCCTCTGGATCGGCCAGTTCGCCAAGCCCTATAGCAAAAGAGCATCTTCTTACTCCATTACTACGTGTATTTTCGTAATCTTCGTACTCCATTACTTGTGTATTTCAGGATAAAAAGTTAGTGTCCCCGAAAGGTAAAGAAGCAGCTTGCACTTCAGGTACCCGAGAGCTCTTTTTCTTGCGGTATGCGATTTTTAGACGGTGCAGGTTATCGCGCTGTTATTGAAATACCGCGCCATATCCATGCGTAATAGCTTCGAGTATGTGGAGAGATGTGAACAGCAATTTCAGTAGAAAAAAAAAAAGGTATAGGCTGAATCCATTTCCCGAGTTTCTATTCTCGAGTCGTACAACCAGCTCTACTCGCATGAACTCAGGGCATATAAAACCGGTCAGTACTACAAACCCGGGCTCCATAATGTACAACTGGACATACTATGTATATATGACATGGTCGTGTACTTTACACGCGTGTGCACAGGCTCACAGCATTTGGGAAATGGGAACCTCGAAAGCCTGCAAAAAGAAATTAGCCTACAAATCACACTCTCTTTGCCGTGAAGCTTCAGCTCCGGTTTACGATGGTGTGAGATTGCCCTTCTTGGGCTCTCGCTTTCTTGTTTTCTCCGTGGTGTCTACAATATTTCTTGTTCTACCACGGTTCCCTGCTGGCGTTGCCGCTTCGTTTTCCCATGTAGCTGTTTATTTCTGAAACTGGGGAAAAAAAAAAGGAAGTGCAGATGCAGAACGGTATAAGCGAGTGCATTACCAAGGTGGATAGCTGGCTAAGTTGCACAAGAGAGGTGCACACGAGATTGAAGTTCACTTTCGCCACGTTGTACTTATTCTATGTTATTTTCAATAAAATTTCCAGTTGCTAGTCGGCACCCGTTCTGCATGGTTCCATTTTGCCGTGCAATTGGAATGAAGCTAGCGCCGTTACGCTTTTCGTTCGCTAGTTGTTTCTATACAGCGGTCGGCATGCGGATCCGAGAGGGAGCGCAGGCTGTGAACGCACACAGCCGCGAATGAGTTCTTCTTCGAATGAGTCGAAAGAGGAGTCTAACGTAGACGAAGGATCCGAGGTGGCAATTCGAGATTTCAGGTGGTTGCCGGATTACCACACTGGTTGGTGTTTCCAGCGTTCCTGAGTGTTACTCGAGACGTGTGAGTGAACAATAATTTATAGTTATGTATTACTTAGATCCAAGGTAAGGACTCGTAAACACTGGCTGCTGCACTGCGGCTAACTAAGTAACATAGAAGGTAAAGATGGCTGCGTTGTCGTACCAGCAGTTTTCTTTCATGTAAGGTGTACCAATCATACAAGGAACATGTTCGAATGAGTGGTCGAAGCCAGGACACCGGGGCCATTCCCGAAATCGAAATACATGTCGTCGGGTATATGCCAATCGCAAACCTTTCTCATGAGTGAAAATGCTCGTGAATCCGGCTCATCATTGGGATTATTCCTGCAGAACGTATCTGCAACAAACACTTTGCTGGTTCCTCTAAACGGAATACAAGCGTTGTGAGCCAAGTTGGAGCTTCCCGTAAAAACTGGCAGCGATAACTCGCGCGTTACTGCACGCAGTAGGACCCGTACCGTCTTTGCACAGTAACAGTGGCAGAAATCATTTGTAGCTGCACGAGAACAATTCAACACGAAGAACAATGGTTTTTGCTTCCTCGTCTATCTTGTCCTTTCTATTCGTTTCCTGTCGGCCAGCTTTTCTCAAGTTGTATCACTCCTCTTCCGTTCTTTAACTTTACGTGATGTGTGGTACGTGAGGCCACCTGGTGCAACCGCGATAGACAAGCCTACTTAACAACGTTTTAGCATATATGTATACCATCATCGCGCGCCATGCTAGGATGTTTATGAAATTAAAGGAAGGAGTGAATCATTAGTCCTTTACAGGACGTTCTGCATCGCCGACGAATCACCACGGTAAAGCTGAGACGCCATTTGCTAGGTGGAAATCAGCACGTCCTGGCTCGGTGCCCTCTCTCTAGGCCTGACAGCGTCAAAACAAACAGCTGATCTCAATAACAAAGACAAAAACACCGCTGGTACTTTGTCCTCAGCGTGAGGTTGAGCTAAGCGAATGCAACCCCCCCTCCCCCCCCCCCCCCCCCCCCCCCACCTTCGGGGTTGCATTCGCTTAGTTCAACCGGCAAGCGTACGTGTGGTTTGGTCTTAACGCATCACGCAAAGCTAAAACTCTCTGTATTGTTTCGTGCGCCGTGGTGCGCACTGAAAATGCCTGAATTGAGGTGATTATACTGATGAGGAAATACTCGCACCCGTCGTTGTTTCGCTATTTTCTGGAGTTAGGTTTCACCGGATTGTCACTGCTGTCAAAGTTTCGCTCGGCCAGCCTATACAGTATACGAAATTTCTTGAATGTTGTCGGCAACTCTGTAGCGAATGAGGCCTGTCTGATCTGATTACGCACGCGTGGCGAATAGTGTTGCACATTCTCGAATGCACGCTAACACCAGCGACTATTCTGGAAAGTACGGTGAGACGTGTATAAAGAACTCAACCCATGAGAACACCGACGACTGTGTTCGGCCCTATTGTTGAGATATTTGACTGTTGCTTGTATTTTTGCACACGTTCGCCCTGTTAAGAGTTAGATTCGCATTTTTGGAAGTGTAGGGTTCTTCAGCCGTTTATACAATGTGGCGTTACTTTATCTATGAGGTTGTCGAGGATGATGTGATTTATGGCGTGTTAATTCATGTGTTGCGTGTGAACACTTCGGTTTTGTGAGTACTTATGCTACGTGAACTCTTCTTTTGCTCGAACACTTATTTATATTACAGTACTAAGACTTACTACGTGAATATTCGTCCATGTGTTTATTAGTCCAGTTTTGTGATTGTCGACAGCTTTCCGACAACTATCATGTCAGAGAAGGAGTAGCCGGCGCCACATATAGGCACCAGCCTCTCCTTAAATACATTTAATAAAAAAAAAACAAGAACGAACAACGATGAGATGAAGCGTCAATGCTGCTCTCAGCACTCGCAATTGGTCGCTGCCTGGGGAACGTGGTGACTGTCGATTACTTTCAGGAATATGTATCACTTCTATTAAGCGCTGATTGGCTAAGCCGGCGGATGGGATGCCGGTCGGTGCATTGAGACGTCGTGCTGTGCGTTACGCCGCACAAAAGTGAAAGCTTCGTGAAACTTCATGATCAGCACGCGGTCCCCGGTGGCGCATTTGCACTGAATTCCTCAAATTTCTCGAGTATTGAGAATAACTCAGCTGTGACAGCAGCTGATGTGCATTCTTTTGTTAAATATCGGTCGTGAGCATTTTATTTTGTCGTCAGCTATGACGGCATAGTGATTATTAGTGAGATTCTGCTGTTACTACAAGGACGGCCAGCGCTGCCGACAAAATGGTGACGCCACTAATGCAACAGGAAAGTCTTTACAACAGCTGTTGCTTCAAAAAAAAAAAAGAAAGAAAAAAAAAAAGACGGAAAGAAAAATGCCATAGTCTGCAAAGAAATGTCGTCGGCTGTATGACGGCCTCTTCAGAGTGCAGTACGGGGTCAGGACCACGCAGCAGAAACGACATTCTTTGCGATTTTTGTCTTTCCTGGCGCGTCAACGAAAGCATTTATTCCTCTCCGGGCGAAAAAACTACTATGGCGACGATGTCCCTTAGGAGGATGACTCGGAGAAGCCGCGTCTGCGAGTGGTGGTGACAGCGGGAGTGGGGCTTGATGTCGTCGGGTGAATCTACGCGAGACGTATTTACTGTCCTTCTTATGCTGAAACATCCCTTGAGGTGCAACGCGCGAAGCCCACTGCGTCTCCGGGAGGTGGCGCATAAGCAGCCGCTTGGTGCATTAACTCGTGTCTCCATTAGCGTCAGCGCCGCGTTCCTTAGAACATGCCAGTGCCCTCTTCTGCTCTATTTTTTTTTGTACCCCTGGGAACTTCCTGCTTTGTTCAGGAGGTCGCAAACAAGTTCCGCCGCTTTGAACGAGGTTTCCCCGGGGTACAAGGAACACAGCAGAGGGAACAATGCCACTGAGCCCGTGTCAAAACAATGATAAAACATCGAGGCACTGACACCGAAGTTATGGGACAGTGTCCCCCCTGTCCTGGCACAAAAGATGGCGAGGAACGGGGGGAGGGGGGGGGGGGGTCGGCAGGAAAGCAAGCCGCTTTTGAATAAGGCTGGACAAGGCGATAAGGTGCTGACGGCGGTAATTCAATGAGTGTTGCAAAGCTTCGCGTACAAGGTCACGACATCTTCGTGATATCGGGTGAGAAAGTTGTTGGGTTTCCTTCTGATCAGGTCGGCTGGAGTGTATCTGTTTTTTTTTTTGTTGTTGTTGTTGTAGTTGCCTTGCAATCTTGACACGATGCGATAACTGACGACAACAAGAATACTGGCATTTGGTTACACTAATTTTTATTGTACATGAACCAGTGCGCTCCTAGTTTACCATCAGCCATAGGTTTTGCTGAGCAGTGCCGATTTTCCAGCGTTCCTGCGTGCTAGTTCGAGACACGGGAGCGCAGTGTGTTAATATAGACATATCGTATTGCTCTGGCCAAAGGTAAGCGCTCACAGAAAAGACTTACGACTTTTTTGTAGATGTTCAAAGAGCGGATTGCCTACATCCATTGATGACGATCATAATTCTGACAATGACGCTCATCAGTGTTACACACAGAAGCATTTGCTGAAGTACGTTCTGCTCGCCTTTATCTTGATCTCCTGAGCCATGACACTTTTCGTGCGCTCAGCCATCCTATTTGCATACATTATGCTACTTTATACTGCTACTGAGCTTTGTATGCTACTTTATACGGTATACTTTGTATTATACTTAAGATACTTTATCCGTCTGCCGCGAACGGAGTAAGTGCTCAGCTATTCAGACGCTATAATCGGCCCGCATGGCGACCGGTGATTTTTGCGCCACCGGTGGGCTCTGGTGACAGAGATGACTAATTGTAGTATAGTATGAAAGCAAGGGCCTTTGTGAATGCTGCCCGGATCGGCAGTGCAGCACTACAGGTGTGCCCCTTCGCACGCGCTGCCCACGGGAAGCGCTTCTCATCAACACCACCGTTTCACACGCGCCTTCTCGTGGTCATCGAGTCTCTCTTCAAGTCGGTCTACTTACGCCGCAGCACACCTGCTTACTTAATCAGCTCATGTTTACTACAATTCATATTGCTACCAAAGCCGCTCACCTTACTTCGTATGACATTGCTGTGTTGCTATCGGATTCATTGCTTCGCCCTTAGGGCGAAACTGTGACATTTATTCATTCCTTTATTCATGCGTTCATTCCTTTATTCATTCATTAATTCATTCATTCATTCATTCATTCCATTCATTCATTCATTCATTCATTCATTCATTCATTCATTCATTCATTCATTCATTCATTCATTCATTCATTCATTCATTCATTCATTTATCGGTGGTACAGACAGTGCCCAGAAAATCACTCGAGATAGGGCTCCGTATTTCAAAATCAAACTACGTTAGAAAGGCGCGGCAACAAGAGCTTATAAGAAACTACGAATTGTAGGCTCAGTGTTCTGCTCCATGGTTCGTGCATTTCGATCCTCAGTTGAGAAATCAACAAATATGAACATCAACAAGTAGAAATTGTTCTATTACAGAAGAACGCACGACGTGAGAAGAAAGGCCAGGCAAGGATATTTGCGGTCGCAGAATCCTGTGTGTCTGAGGAAATGCAGTGGCGCTTTCGGTTATTTTCTGCGCCAGCGACACGCACGGCCATTGTCCAACTATCTTCGCTTCTCTGCTGATTTAATGCTGTGCATGGAGTGCCAGGCTGCACGTCGTATCGTGTGTGCGCGTGCGTAATCGTGTGCGCGTGTGCGTAGACAGCTGCGTGGACAACATGCGCGGACAGATTTATTTCACGTCATCTCTTTTTTTTCCACCTCAGATTTTCTACCTGTTTCCCGAATGCAGAATAATGAACGGGACAGCTACTCTGGGCAACCTCTCTGCATTTGATCTCTTCTGCTCATGAATACAGAAATTTTGAAGTGCTGCCTTAGAGTCGAGCGTACAAAATCATTTTAAAACACCGGGGACACGAAGCAATAATTGTATGCGACGTTTTTTTTTTTTTTTTTTGGGGGGGGGGGGGGGGACGATGCAAGATAAACGCACCCGCCATGATGGCCTAGTGGCTTGGCGTTGCGCTGCTAAGGCCGAGGGCGCAGGATCAGGGCCTGAATTCACAAAAATTCTTACACTAGATTAGTTCGTAAGAACAAGGTTTAGCCAATCGAGATGCAAGACATGTTATTATCTAAGGCGGTCGGCCAATGGCAAAGAGCACTTACGAAAGAAAAGCTTTGTGAATCTGGCCCCAGACCCCGATGGGCGCAAAATGCAAAAACACCCGTGTACTGTTCATTGTGCGTACGTTTAAAAGAAAACAGGTGGTCAAAATTAATCCGAGGTACCCCCCATACCATGGTAGAGGGGTACCTCGGAATAATTATGAAGCGCGTGCACGTGCCTCATAATCATATCGTGGTTTTGGCAGGTAAAACCCCAGAATTTAATTTCCTTTGTATAAACTCATTTCCGTCCTGCATTAGAGGGCCTACAACATAGACCCATAAGCTCAGAAAACGAGGGCAATCGACAACTGAGAGCGTTTTAGAGGATCGTGGTGGCGTTGCCATGGTCGCTGGAACCGGACCTGTGCCCTATAGGCACGAATAAGCGCGTATGGAGCAACGTCGATCGCTTCCGTGCATACTAGCCGGTGCGCGTGTTCTTCAAAGTGCGGCAGCAGCAGAAAAAAAAAAGGAAAAAAAGGGAGCAACGCGATACCACGAGCCCATACTATACGCACAACTCCCTCTCTTTCGTTGGCCTATTATAAACTCAATTAGCCGAAGAGTGAGGCGCCTGGCAGCAGCTATCGATTTACTTTTTCTTTTTCATTACAGACGTGTAACGCAGGAATAAGGGCCGGGAATGTAGTGAGGGAGGCGTCGCTGCTGTTGCAATGCCGGCATGGACGATCATACGCTTCATGTGGCCTCGTAAATGTACGATCTCATGTCCTCATCCACTAATACGAAGCTAATTAACTGGCCATCCTTTTGTTACATCCTTTTCATGTAGCAACTAATTAGGGCAGTCTATCCCTTGTTCTCTTGTGCGCGTGTCTCCCTCTTTCCGCGTGTACATATACGCAGTCTAGAGGCCATATTTTTATAACCATGCAGCTCATTTCCCGATATTTTCATCATTCGTAATTGGCTAGGACGTAGCTCGGACGCTTCTGCGATGCCACTATCGCTTTCATGAGCCACTCGGTAAGACGTACGAGAAGAATACGAAACGGGGATGCTTGTCTAGCTTCCACAAGTGAAATCCTATGCATTCACAAGGTAAGTAGATCCGAGTGTTGAACTATCTGCCTAAAGAGGTGGTGTCGTTCGAAGAAGACTACTAGGCCACATCGCGCTAACATCAAAGAGACACTTAACTCACTATGGAGCTTTGCGTGTGGATGTTCCATAGCAAGTCACACTTAGCTCCCTTCCCAATTTTTTAAACGGCCCTCTAGCTATCATTTAAATATATTCTCTCTCTCCCTCGACTCGACAATGTCCCATGTACGTGTACAGTCCTTACACAGGCTCGCTTCGACCCCACCGCGCTTATACTTGCCTTCCTTAGTGAACCGGACGTTGGGATGGGATAATTCAGCGAATTTATGCCAATGATATTTCTTTTGGCGCTTCTGCAGGGGTCCGAGTGGCACTCCGGCCACATTATCATCCGGATCAGCCAGACGCGAATGATGGATGTTAAGAAAGTAATAGAATCGAGCAAAATAACTTCTTACACGATACCGGCCCACATCGAAGAGAGACGTGGGTTTGCGTTAGTGTTAGCAACGCTTCGCACGTGACGCAAGGCAGTGTGCGCCTACAGTGTGCTTACGTATCCTTCGTACGGGGTCCCTCGCACGGCACCGGAAAAGTCGCACTTTTCTACGCTTATACGTTTCGCTGTCGGAGCTCTGACAAGCCCGACAATCCCTGGCTCCCACTGCTCCATGTCTATATAGCCTCGCGCTTGGCTACTCATGCTGTGAACGATGATGACTGATGTACGTGGCTTGCACCGAAAAGCAACGAAGCCTACTAGCATTAGAGTAGCGCTGTTCCCGAAGTAACGTCAGCGTGCCTCGGACTCTAGTCGCTAGCCAATTAATAAACGACACCGTTTTCGCGCCACGCGACGCCCCCCGGAAACCGGTGAAGTGAGAACCACATGAAAGAGCGAAATGAACTAAAAGCGCCGGGAGTACGCATAGCGCATGTATTTTGCCTTGCAAGAACCGGACAGTGTCGTGGAAGCTGCGAGGTACGTTGAGACGGACATAGGAGCGCAAACAAAAGTAGTGCCAAGTTGCGACAGGGTAAACTTTCTTGCTTTTCGAAAGGTCGTGCTGACCAACGCGATCATCGCTAAACTTATGCGCAATAAAGCAGCGTCACGTGTCTCTAAATACCATCGAAAGCTGACGTGCAGGCCGCGGATCAATACAGAGCACTTGGATAATCGAACATTCCGAACTCGCTGGCGTGCACTGCAGCTTCGGTAACACTGAACGCATTTCTTCTTAGGCGTGACTTCTACGACATCCGGTTCCTTTCTTTCTCTTGTCCCTGTATCGCACCGCTGAGACGCCCTCTGAGACGTACTTAGGAGGACATGGGAATGCCATCTGAATGCAAGTGCAAGTAAAACGAGCAGACACGAGCAAATCGGCTTTCCACTCATGAAACATGCATGTACAGGCAACGCTTGCCATCACGTGCCTCTTCTTGCTTTTCAGTGACCCGTAGCACGGTGGCGAACCTCAAAGCAGCGTGCTTTCATAAGAAACGGTCTCGGAAACGCGCAAAGCTGCACTGTGGCCAGTGAAATGTCGTACCATGGTCCGAAACTTTCAGCCGGAGTTTGCTTGACCTATGCTTCATCAGAGCTCCCGAGCGCCACACCTTTTTGTGGTAGATTGCAAAGTGAAGTATTCTACGATGTGAATGTCCTAGTTAGCATAGACATAGAAGCACCCACGACGTTTGAGAGCCAAGTTCAACAACGTATGAAGTAGAGAAATAGGATGAAACAGGATGCAGTGCTTCGCCCAGGCGGGCCGACATGTCGATCTCGAATGCAGTCACAATGTCGAATGAAGTCACGGTGCACGAATGTAGATGCTGATATGAAGACTGAAACTATGTGTGAGCAATCATTGATGATGTATGGTGTTTAATGGCGCAAGGGCCAGATATGGCCAAAGAGCGCCAAAGTGAACAATCATTACCAGTTTTGGTGTGGTGGGTGCTTAAGGACGATACAGGAAAGCACTTTTCTTTTTAATTAGGGAGAAAAAGAGACACAATAAACGACACAGAAATTCAGGTAATTATCTACTAATGCGTAAGCACGCTTTTGCTCGGCTGTTACTTCGCTTTTGCTTACTTGCTTTTACTAGCTTATGCATGTCTACACAGCCTTTTTTTCCCTTTTCATTTTATTTTCTCTTTTTCCTTTTTTTTATTACGACCTTAACGCGGCGATGGCGACGTCACCAGTTTGTGTTAATGCCACCGGTTATTATTATTATTATTATTATTATTATTATTATTATTATTACTATTCTTATTATTCTTATTATTATTACTACTACTACTATTAAACTGTTATCACATCTACCAATCAGTTATTTTTTTCACTCAACAGCCCCACAGCAGGCTTCTCTGCACACAAATCTGTACTGAGAAAAAGTAAGCTTTCAAGGCGGCCTGACGAGAATGGTTTTCTCTCTGATCATTCTAAAGCGAAGCTTTGTGTCTTACTGATTCGTCCGTGAGCGCCGAAAACACACTGCAGGAAAGACAACTTACACAATGGAACAATCTGCGCATCTGCGCACACAATAGAACAACAACGCACGACACACGTATCGTAGAACACTACTGTTTACATTTGCAGTTGTAGAGATAAGAATAATGGGAACTGCAACGCCACGCTACTCAGACGAACTGTACATATCTGCATTGCATTACACGCGTCACGGAATGCATTCCCGGCAGTCTTCTTGGGTAGGCCGCGGGTGCAGTGCACGGCAGAAGAAGAGGCTGGCCGTACGCGAACGTAAGCACCAGTGCGATCGTGCCCGTAAGGCTGATCCCGTGTATCGACAACGGCAGAGCCTCTGACCGTCTACCACAGCGATCACAAGGCAATACTGTGCAAGTCTAGTCGTCTATGAAAGTGTGAGTGTGTGCGTGTAATCAACGGCTGTACGATCTAAAATAAAGGCTATGCAGCTTAACAAAATGTGTTTTCATTCAACTTGAACGTTAAAAAAATACAATCCTAAACAAGCAATAATATCACATATCGTATAGGGTCACTCAGCATATCTTGGGTTCGTTGCGTGGTCGTTGGCTTTGGACTTTTGACTTTGATTCAGTTTGCTTGGGAGAAAGCTTCGCGTTCAACCATCTTTCTTTAAGAAAGGGGCTTTGATTTTTGTTTGTTTCAGTTGTTCCTTATCAATTATAAAGCTACCAATCATTTACATTTCCACTATTAAATCGATTATAACCTTCGAAAATTACGCATTTTTGAAGATACAAGGTATTACACTTTTCGCATGAAAGACAGATTTTGCTGGGGTACTAGCCAAAGAATACTTTCGCATTAATAAACGCGTGAAGCCCTCTGTGACGCAAGGTACTGCAGCGATGAGTAGGCGCATTTGTTGTCTGTTATCCAACTGGTAGGGCTCTCTGGAACAGTATAGGCTTGAGTTTGGCCTTCCTGGCCATCTTATAGCTGAGATACTGAGTACGAGGGCGCTGCCACATAAGGTGACCAGTGTCCCCGGTAGACACAAGAGCCAGGATTTTAGTACGCGTTCCAGGGTTTTCGGCAGTAGATCCCCAGGCTCAGGTGATAGCAACTGCCAGGGCCATCCAAGCCCGAAACATCCGAAGACAAGCTTGCTCCAACCGCGAAAGGTTGCCTGGAAGGAAGCGTGTGTCCCATCGGCGAATCGGCTTGTGGACTTCGAGGAGAGCGCGAAAAAAAAATGAGCATTGGACTTCCATCGCCTTAGGACTGTCAACAATACATGCTTGGACATGTTCTAGAACTTTTGCCGCCAAGAAGGAAATGAAAAATGGGATTAGCTGCGCCATGTGAAAAGAGAGATACGACGAAGGAAAGACAGGACGTTAATTAGGGATGTACCGGGATGGCTGCTCTAGACTGGGAAAACGAGAAAAGATAGACGAGAAAAAAGAAAAGGTAAGAAAAATAAAGAGGCAGTCAGTGTGAACACAGTCGCAGAGGAACGTTTGCTAACAGGCACAAACGTTCGTACTTACCAGTACCAGCATTCACCAACAGATGTCTTGAACCTCGTATGGATCGCAGAAGAATAAAAAAAGAAAAAAAAATGAGTGCGCGTTTTGTCGTACACCATGTTTCAAGTGCGCTGTGACCGCTTGGCCCTGGATTAAGCACGTTTTTAATGCGTTAGCATTAGAAGTGTCAAAGTGGAAATTAGTGTGTGTGTGAAATGTGGGAAGCAGGTCACGTGGTAGATGGAGAGAGGTGATGGGAGAACTTCGCTTTCATTTATTTTCTGGCAAGCTAAATGAATTAATGCACATCTCACTTGAGTGATGGCCAGTGGATGTACAAGACGCTGTTTTTATCCCACAGTAACTTGTGAACGTCAACACTGCAATCTTTCGCACACAAATTGTGCGGTGGTGACGTGCACAATTCGAGTGGTGGCGTTGAATTGATTAGAAAATAAAAAAAAGTACAGGAGTCTGAAAACGTGTGTTCTCTCCTTTCTTCAAGTTTCCTTCGGAACTTGCTGAAAAGAAAAAAAGAAGAGTAAAATAAGCCAACAAAATCGCATCACTGAAAGACTTCATTCAGAAAACAGTACGCAACCGATTTTCTAGCTGATTCACTTTTGTGCTATTTAGTGAGAAAAGAACGTCAAATATTTATCGTTCGTTGTTGTGTTTTTGTTTGCTTCTTTTCTTTACTTCAAGCTTACGTTCTGCTGGCTTTGTTTATGTCCACGCATCGAATTCCTGTGATCTTGTGTCCAATTTCTTCACGTCACCAGTCCGAGCATGCAGAAGGCTCAGCGACGCGCAAAAACAATTAAGCCCCGCTTTCAACTTCCTCACTGGTTCTCGAGACGCGCGGACGTTCGATAGCACTTTGTGTGTTTAGTTCGTTTGTTGTAACTGGTCGCAGCAAATATATATATACTCCATCTCTGTACTTCCCCGCCGCACCGCAGATGCTACGAGGCGTTGTGACGCTGTGTTGTCAGCAAGCGCCATATAGAACCCTCACCAAACACTTACTTTTCACACGAATGCTTTTATTAAAAGCATTGAGATAAACATTGATGAAGGAATGAGCTTTTGCGAGCTAGAGAGACAATGTTTCAGTTGATTAGCGTTCAAGAATCCTATCTCTTGCGTGCTTAGAGTTCAAGAACCTAGGGAATAGTTTCACGTGTTTTTTTTTATGATATCAGACAAAGCAACTGGAAAAACAGAAGCTTGTGCAGCGCGGTAGACAAGGACGGAGGAACCCACACGTACGATGTCGTGTGTTTCTGTACATGGCTACGGCGCTTGTGTGTCTACGGCGCTTGTGTGTCTACGGCGCTTGTGTGTCTACGGCGCTTGTGTGTCTACGGCGCTTGTGCGTCTACGGCGCTTGTGTGTCTACGGCGCTTGTGCGTCTACTGCGCTTGTGTGTCAACTACAAACCGGCTCGTCCGGAAAAGGATATTTCGGCTCAAAAGAGAGACCGTTCACCCGATACTTTATTGTGCACCCCAAGAAGCAGATCAACGCATGACTGTGACAACAAAAAGTGAAGATTTATCCCCAAAACCGTAGTAAACCGCTGGCGTAGGATACTGAGTACATAGTGCACCTCCTTGCGCAGTGTGGCGTCTTTGACGTGGCGCCGTGGTGGTGGCGAGCAGACGACAGGGCGCGGATGAACACAGTCTCGATGACTTGGGCCCTTCTTATTGGCCAGCAACGTCAGTAACCTCCAGAGCGCTGCAGGGAACTAGTGACTAGACGCACCATAATTAAATTGTTTCCCCTAACGGTCCCGAAAAGAACAAAGAGCCTGATTTCAGCTGCGAGCGCCCATCGTGACATGACGCCAACGCTTTCGTTGTGCCGTTTCTGTGTGTGTTGCCAGATCGCATTTCTCCGACGGCCGCTTCTTCCTAAACCGTTTTTCACGCTGAGCGATGAAACTAAACGAGTACTACTCTTTAGTGTGATGTTAATTTGTCGCGTGGTATTTCTGTTTGGTTGTCGCCGCTTCCTATAAGACAGGCGTATGCTTGATGTTGTCGTGCGCAAATGGCGTTCTCGCTTTCCACTTTGTTGCATTTTGACACGGAGCTTTAATTTCTTGAGCTTCCCAGTAGCTGAAAGGCGATTGAAAAAGGTGAACTTACTGATCGATGAAAAGAATAATAATAATAAAAAAAGGAGAAACAATTCCAGGCGATTCAGTTTAGATCAGTGGCTAACCAGCCGAAACAAAACAGTTAGCATATACGTCAATTACTAAACCTAAACTCGAATATGTAGCAATTGTTTGTGACTCGCACACAATAGAAAACGTTGATGCACTAGAAAAGATCGAGCGGAAATCAGCGTGGTTTGTTTATTCGATGTATCGACATGCTGATTCCCCGACCTGTTTAATGAGGCAACATGGTATCTAAACTTTGTAGCTGAAAAATTCAAAGACTCAGCATTTCTTTTCGGTTCAAGCATAGGAAACGGTTTTTAAATCCTGAGGATTACTTTTCACACCTCATATCGGTAACAAGTCATTGTCATGCGGTCTCCCTTACTCCGCTAAAAACCAAAACAAACGCCTTCAACTTTTCCTTCCTTTCTTGCACGGTAAACAAGTGGAATCTTCCGTCGACGTCACTACTGAGCACGGAATCGATCGAACACCTGTTTGTTTTACGACATTGTAGTATTTCCTCCTACGTTATTTCTTCTCTAACCTTGCTATAATCTAGAGGCTTTTCTTGCCTTTTGTGGCTGTACTTGGTTTACCTCGTAATTGATCGTTTTTTATATAATTTGTCTAATAATTGCTGTAGTCGATTCCTTCGTACTTGACATGTTTGTTGCTGTATTTGGTTCACTTTATGCACGATATATATTTTTAGGGGCGAAGCTCCTTAAAGCGGCACCCGTTCGTCCCTCGTCGTAGTAGTAGTGTGTAACCAGTCTGAGAAAAATGAGAAAAAAATTCCGAAGTTGTGTCCGTAGCGCGGAATCGAACCAGGGACCCCTCGCTTCCGAGCGCGCGGCGTTAGCCCACTACGCCACGAAGCACACATAGACACAAGCACCACGATGGCAATAAATACCCAACATTAACGAAAGGCCGCGTTTCTAGCGCGTTTCTAACGCGTTTGTGCTAGCGCGTTACGGCCCGTGTAAGAAGCTGGTGTAAGACGCTGTGGCCTCTCCGCCTTACCTTCAACGCGTTTCGAACGCGCTGCCCAAGGCGGTGGCAAGTCAAGTTCAAGTCGAGGAGTGTTTATGAATACGGGGGGTATACTCTCTCAGCAGTCATGTGATGGCGTCGGCAAACGCGGTGCACGTTCCGGCATGTATAAATGGCTGCGTAAGACGCTGTGGCCGCTCCCCCTTACTAGAGAGTACTGCACGTCTCTAACGCGTTTGTGCTAGCGTCCCCTTAAGCGGGAGATCCGATGATTCCCTCCGGAGCTTCGCCCACTCATCATCATTCACCCCGTGGATATGCTGTGATTTTTTTGTATAACTTCTCTAACTCGTAAGTATTACCACTCCTGATGAGGCCTGAAGTATGGTCTGCAGTATTTTAGAAAAAAAAAAAAGAAACCGAAAAAAAACGGCACTTTTAGCTTTGTGGTGATACCGCAAAGTATGGTACATTTGGAAACGGAACGGCTAACCAGAAATAAAAACCACATTTCTGTAACCCCTCTACGGCTTCATTTTTTTTGTGAATTTCATTGCGGTCCTGAAGAAGTGCCCCCCCCCCCCCCCCCCCCCCTTTGTTTTTATGGAGGGAGGACCGCGGGCCGCTTCCACGTCGGGACGGGAAGGGCAAGCCTCAGCGCCGCATCGTGGGCCTTCTGGACTGCCTTGAGTTGATGGGACCAGTCGGGTGACTCTTGATCAGTGAATAAAAGGTGTCTTGCGAGATCCCTTGATCCGCGTGGTGTGTAAAGAGGGGCGCTCTCAGAGCTTGTGGTTAAAATCGCTGTATCCGCCGCAGTCGGGACACGAAGGGGACACCTCCGCGAAACGACTATACATCGACAAAAAATTATAGAAAGCGTTAGACAGACGTGTATGTATAAAAGTACGTTCAGCAGGTTATCGTGTTGGTTGTCTTCAAGAGCGGCACACTTTGAGTGTTCCCTGTAAGGACATAGACAACCACGTATACCTACTGCACATCAAACACGAGATCTTCACAAAAAAACTAGGGCTGTAGCGGCAGCCTTCGTCAGAGAATGGCGTTGAAGGATATCGGAGGCTTTCACCAGGGAGCTTCCGATACTGCTCAATCTGCGGCTGGAATGGGTACCGAATATCTCCTTCACGCGTGAAACGAAGGCCGACCTAACGTTATGCGCAGAAACTGGCGTTGAATAAGAGTAGTCAATATGAGAGCGGTTTAAGACAGAACTCATTGGCAAGTGCCTGTTTTATTTCACTAACCATACATGCGCTGGGTAGTTGACAAAGTTAAATCTCTGTGTATCTATATTTCTAAACTCAACGCCTGCCATCCTATCTTGCACGCTCTTCGGCTTCTTTTCAAGTTTCTGAGCCAGCCTTCAGATTTTAGCTCCACGTTTTAGAGTTGGCAATATCAGTGGTCATGAACTTCTCTATTCAAGGACACTAATAAGCTCCCGTCATGACGACTTAGGAATGTCCGTAATGGCACTCCAACCCACAATTCTTCTTCTTCAAACGTTCCCCTTACGGTTCGGGATCCAGTAACAAATCGGGGATAGGTAGAAGTACTCTTAAAACGTGCTCTTGCAGTACTTCCAGAGAACGCTCCTTTCAGGTAACGCAAAACAACAACGCATTGCGGAAAACAAAAACATATTTCGAATAATCAATAAACGGTCACAACTGTTTCGAAATATGTAATGCGAAGGTGCCGTTTCGACATGCTTTAATACCGAAGAAGTCTGTTGTATAATGCGTATCCGGGGAGGAAGAAATCGATGGCGTAGTGAAGTTATTTCTCGGCGTATTTCAGAGGACGCACGTGGTGTTCGATCTAAATTAAGACGGATTGGGCAGTCGGTCGCAGTACATCATTAAGGATATTCGGTTCCCAGTCGTCCTACGTCCGCATGCATACGCGATGGCATTTCGCCTTCCCGACTACCACTTCGCAGCCTCGCACTTTGCTCTATACCTCTTTCAGAAGCAGGCGTCGGTGGTACGTACCGAGTTTCGTAAGCTTACGTTACGGCAGCATTTCATATGAAGCAGGCGTTCATTGCGTCACTCACCGCCTCAGGGTGCCTGAAGATGCGCGCCTACGCACTGGTTACGAAACATTAAGCTCGCCGAAGCTGCAAAAAGTTAAAGAAGCTCACTGTAGAGCTCGTGTCCGCCCAAGTGCATCCCAATTTCGGCTCAGTGCGGAATTATGTCGTACTCAAGATAAGCAAGAACGCGCGTTAGTGGTGTCTCTGCGAGTGTACAATGAATCATACGTGAAGTGTAGTAACGCGCACATGTCAAAGTTATGCAGGAGTACCAATGATCTATTTTGGAGTTACAAGTCTCTGAGAAATTACTTGAGGATAAAAACTAGCTAGGGAGACTAAAATGAGCATCGAAAACACCCGGCTTATCCTCTTGGAAGGACAAGTAGATTTTTCTTTCTTTTTTTATTGTTTTTTGTTTTCCACATTTTCTAGGGCATAGTTTCATGTAAATCTCACTTTATAGCAGCCTGCAAAGATATTGCGCAGCGGGTTTTTTTTTCGCTTTTTATTTTTTCCCATTTCGGATGTATTGATTGGGGATGAAAAAAAATGCATTCCCAAAATCTCCCAACGCATGAATGCCGAGGGGAACCGCTCTAAGGCGAACATTGGCTCCACGGCCTTGCGAAAGTTTTGGCTGCATTGTGTGAAGCGCAAAAAAAAAAAAAAAACGTAGGTGGAGGTATACGAAGTCGTGATTTGTACTTACGCTCTTTCAATGGAAGCGCACTGCGTAGGAAAGAGATGTGAGGTATTGCATGTGAGCGTATGACGCCGAAATGTTTCAGCATTATTACTGGCACCACCGTGGGGAGTTCCAGAAAGAGAAGTAGTTGCAGTTGCGCAAGCGAATAGCCTGACGAAGTAGGTGTTGTAGCCTAATGCCCATATAAAGGCGCTGAATAGGGCACGCGGAACATTTTTTTAATTTCGGTTATTTAAAATTTTTCCAAGAATAGCATAGTACTGCACTTGGTATTTTTTGAGTACGGGTCGTACTCGGCGACGAAGATTATACGTATGATGCGAGCAGCTGTCAAGTGAACATTCAGCGAAGATTTCAGGTTTCAGGGTAGTGGTCTATGTTTGGGATTTAGACATGTTCTTTTTTAATACTGTGTAGCAAGTGCAAAAAAAAAAAAAATTATACGTGCACACGTTCTGCGAGGTGCCATAGTAAAAAAATTTGCAGATCAAACCACGGGTACTAAAATTAAGCTTTCGAACAGTAATGGAAGGTCAGCCCCACTTTAAGTCTAAAGGTGACACTCTGTTGTTACAATAGCGCAGTCAATGGTCTCCAAGTTCTGGCATCTAGCAGGCACTGCTGGAACGCCTCCTGCATTCTTAAACGCGCATCCAGTCGGTGCGTTAATCGAACGAGTGGAGGAAGACCATATTAAGACACGCTATATAATAGTAAATGTTTCCCCTGTGCTGTAACTGATAACAATGAAAATATTGAGCTGAAGCTAAATACAATAAAGAGAATGCGTAAAAGGAGCATGTTAGGAAGTTCAAACAACGCGATACACAGATAAAGATTACTGACACGCCGGTACCCGTCGTCTTCCTGCATGATTGAGACGGCCCGTAATTTTAAGGGGTGATTGGCCACGACGTGCTATGAAATCAATCACGACAGGACTCCATTTCCCTGCCGTCTTAACGTTTGCAGGATAGCGCGGGCACTGCTTTTTGTTTGGCTTGGTTTCCCTCTGAATTGGCCGAAAATCAGATGGAATTAGAAAAGACGTTTAGTCTTGTCTGGAAAGAGATGCCAGTCGAATTGTCTTATTGATTGTTATGAATAACGTCGTCTTCACCCGCCCCAGTATAGGTCTATGGCTATATGGCGTTGCGCTGCTGACCAAGAGGTCGCAAGCAAAGAAGACAAGGTGAATGGCGTCGATTGATTCGAAATCGATGCCCAGCAATGCTTATGGAGTTTCATTCGTTCTGATTTTTTTACGTAGCCGTTCTCGGCCTGGCAATACAAAGAACGTGCGATTTTTGCTTCCTTTTGTACGACGTTTTGCCTGGCCACTCTTACTTTCAAATAACCTACAATCACTCCCACTGTGCAGTCGGCGATTCTGATTCGAGATGTTTACGAAGCTTCAGGTTCACGTTACTTAGTGTAACGATACCCGTAGTGGAGGGGGTTTATAACTCTGGCGAATCGTAGGTGCCCTTTGTTCCTGCCATTGTTTTGTTTCGTGGCCGTTTTCACTGAACAAAAATGACTTCGCTTTGTCTCGGCGCACCTTAGGAATTGCCAGAGGGTGTCTTGTGAAAGGGTTTCCAGATCGGGAGGCCCTCATTGATCCGCCATCTCGTGAAATTAGTCGCTCCGGTTGCTTCAGCAGCGCGACCGCCTTTGAGGACGCAGTTAGGAATCGAGCACGTCGGTTAGTACAGATGCGAGTTTGACTTCGTGCTAGACCTGCCCTCATTTTTCAGATTTCCGTGCGGTGTACATTACAGAGTCGCCAACTCAGAAATATGTTGCCGATTCGTGCACTAGTTACGTGCGTGCCTTGAATCCACGTTTGCTAAAGTGATGCCAAAACGGAAACGTACAAAGCGGGGCGTAGAAATCTGCTGAGATGTCTCGACGGTTCGGTAAACTGGTGATCATTAATATGCTTGTGCACAGCACGTGCCTTGGCATCATGGATCGTTTCGGCAAGACTGGTTATTCATCATTAACAAAACTTCCTGTCCAACGTTTTCTATGAAACGTCGTTAGACGATTTGATTTATTACGAAGTCTCATTGTGAACATGCTTTCAAGCATATTATATGCATTGAGCACATGGTGGGGCGCTGGTAGCGTAAAACTTGTTTAGCGAGCGGGCAAATTTCCAAATCACATTTGTTCGTGCAAGGACGCATATCGAGCTGCGTATCAGGGTAGTCCCGCTCACGGTTTTCATTACGCTGCCGAGAGTTTCAGCTTTGCGCGATGCGTGGTACGTTACCGTGATAGGTGGTACGTTAGGCGCTCTGCGAATGCGCCGTATCATGGCTGTAGGCACGCCTAGAGGACAAGGTTTTAGCATACCGTCATCGTGTGCCGAGTTTAGAGCATAGAATCAAATTAACGCTACAGTGAAGAATTAGGGTTTCAGAGCATTCCGCATCGCCAACACACCACCAACGCACCACCAACGCTAATTTTGTGGCGCAATCTGCTAGGTGAAAGATCAAATCACTTTTCTCTCTCTACTTAGGCCTCACAGCGTCAAAACAAACAGCCGATCTCAACATTAACGACAAATCAACACTAATACCTTATCCTCAGCGTGAGGTGAGACTTAGCGATGGATGATTTGACCTTATTTTGCTGTCATGACGCGGAGCAAGCAGAAATGATGAATTCGGAGAGAATCGGATGGTCTGGGCTGGTCTGTTCGCTGCAATGTCCTTACCCAGTTACGGCAACCAGCACCATCGGGTTGATCTAGCACCGTCAGGCTTTGCAGCGCAACGACATATATCCACTACGCCACCACTGCGGCTACTAATGATAGACACAAAATAGAAATATTTGCGTTTCTGGCTCATGCTTGCTCTCCTTTAAGGCCTTGTTAGGCGTAAGCATGCACAAAGCTCCAAAAATATCTTTGAAGTGTAGAAAGAGAACACGTTGTTCGCAACGCAAACTTTCTGCCGGAGTACCTGTCATAACTGTGGATCAGTGTACGCGGTTTGCTTGTTCTCGTCTCTCTCTCTCTGTCCTTCCGCTCTCTTTTTGTCCTCCTACTCCTTCCCCTCGTGCAGGCTAGCCAACCGGAACTACCTCTGGTTAACCGCCCTGCCTTTCTATGCATGCTTTGTCTCTCTCTCTGGAACTTTCCGCAAGCACCACTTGTTCTTTGAAACTTGTCGTGAGTCGAGGTAGGCAGCGTAAGCGTAGGCAGCACTTTGTTTTGTGGCTCGTTTGTGAAAGCGCTACAACACTCCGGGAATGTTCGACGCGTGCATCTTGCCGCCGACGTTCCTCTCTATGTACAACGTCGTTTAAACAGTTGACAGGATTTTTGGCAGCACGTTCGCTCTTTCGCCGACCCATTCCTCTATACCTTTCGGAGCGTCTAATCGCGGAACACAACTTAACAGGTTTCGAGCTTCGAACAGTACTTCCTTTTCCGACCTGCGGTAGCAGTAGTTCGTTTTTTTTTTCGTTAGAGCTATCGTGAGAGAAAAAAAAAAGCTTTGTTTCTTACTAGGTAAAAAGTGCATCCACCGCTTCCACCTGTTCTTGTCGCTTGCTTCCCGAACGGCATCCTGTTTTCGCCTTTTGTGATCATCCGTTCATGGAGCGGGCGTCACCCCATCTTTCACCTATCTCTCGCCGTTTTCTAAAGCGCACGGCTATAGACCATGCTCTGCAAGCTTTGATAAACGCTAACATCTCGCCCTCGTTCCTCTAAAAATCTTTCTTCCTGTTTGATGCCTTTAACTAAACCGCTGGTTATGTAGGCGGGCGTTCCAAGGGAGCCAGTTATTATGCAAATTCTCGCGCAAACACTTCTCTTTTCGAACTCTGCCCTCAACGTACTCCCGGGACAATACTCGACCAAAGTGAGTGGGTGTTCCTGTTTGAACGTGGATCACCGGTGTGTCCAAAAATTTTTATCGCGCTACCGAAAACGTGCTACTAAACTTTCGCACGAGGGAACGTGCTAAACCGTGCCTTGTTGCGTTGCAGGGAGCGTGTCGGAGAAAGTTTCAACTCCCACTCTTCAAAAATGAGCGCTCACCGATATTTAAGCCTAGGGTGTGTGGTATTTAATCTAGGTGAACGGCGCACTTTGTATCCGTGTGCAAATGAACGCTTACACCTGGCAGATTCGGCACCTTCAGCTCAACTTTTTTTTGTCGTATTAGGTCACGGTTATTTCTTGCTTAAACCTGCGTGCCAAACCATTAGAGAAAAAAAAAAGTATGATTGAAATGGCATTGCGATTGGTGAATAAATATAGCATATAACATCGACAATTTTATTTAATGACAAGCGAAATAAATTAATCAACACCCTGTAAAAAAGAGAATTTGATCTGCTTTGAATTTTTATGAGTATTAATTTGAGCTGCTTATCCTCGTGACAGTGCGTCAGCATTCTACTTAGTCGATCATCTTGCAAATAATTTATTTACCAACGCATTGTTTCTTTGCAATGTAATTTTGTAAAATAAAGAAAAACTTCAACTAAACATTAAGTGAAATGAGATGTAATAATTAGGAAAACCTGTTTGGTTAAAGCTTTCATAATTACGGGTATCACAGTTGGTTGGGTGACTGCTTCGCTCAGAGGGTTGTCAATCTCGAAGCAAGCACAACCTTATACCCATTGCGAATTTTGCTTATCAAACAGGCAGTCTTGTTCAATTTGTATAACCTCTGTGTAGCTATATGGGAGACATGTTTTTTTTTGTTTGCGTAAGAATGCTTATAAAAAGATGAAAAAAAAAACGAACATTAAAAATGTTCTCGTGAAAACGTCTTTGTTCACAGGTGAGGAAGGTAAGCAGACTTAAGAAACTTAAGTTAGTGCACCATTTGGACGCCGTTATTTACCTGCCGGAGAACACGCGCTCCTAGAATAAAAATAATTCATGCCTAATGTATGGTAAAGCCAGCGGACATGCTATCGCCTGGAACACATACTAGACAGGCAACTATAATATTTTTTTTGCCACTCAGACACGAGCAGTCGGCAAGCGCTCTGCAAATGCGCGGCATTTGCATGAAGCGAATACGAATCGAGCCACCGAGTCGAATATACGCGGAATCTGGTGAGGTGGATTAACGTGTCTCCCAGACTTAACTTCTCCTTTCATGTCTCCGGAAGTTAGTCAGCGACCAAGTGGCTCAGCTGCGCTGTTTTTCACTTACGGATTGCTTGGCTCTCTCGCAAAAACAGCGGTCTGAGTTCTGCTGCAGTATCGCTGCTTGTCCTCAATTTTGAAGTTGTGTTTTACGCGGAATGTTTCCACCCTGACGACGCGGGTGCAAAGATGGAGAAGGGTGGGCTGCCGTATTGGCCGCTTCTGAAAAGCAGAGTCTCTTTAGACTTCCGAGGACGTTGCGTCACTGATTGGGTTAGTGAGTCAAGCGATTTTCCTCATCCAGCGCCGTGATCTTTGCAGCCGCTTCGTTTTCGTTCTTTTGCCACATCTAGAGTTTACTTTCGTCCTCGAAATAGCTTTCCCGTGTTCCTGCTTTTATTTATTAAATACGTTTGTATTTTGTTCATATATGCACGGTACGTTTGTATTGTGTAAAGTAGGGAGGCGGCGTTATCTCATTAGATACATGGTGGTCAAATACCAGCAGGTATTTTTTACTGCAGTTGGTTAGCATACTGCGCATGCGCCGCCTCTGCTGGCACAACAAGAATAGCTACTGCGGCGTTCATTAGAATACGTGTGCTCATACGGCGTGCCTTTATTGAGGATAACAAAAGGCCTAAATGTAAAGCGCACGGAACACATTATTGCAGCACGGACGCAAGGACACTGTGCAACATGCTCTCCAGTATAATACTATACTCTGCCTGTGGGTAGCATGCTTGGGGCACTCAAAGTTTAGGTGACGTGCAGTCACGTTCAATGTGAGCTGCAACATGGTGCCCGTCAGAGGGGCTCCAAGACTGCAGGCGGCGCTGACATAGGAAAAAAAAAATTTACTGCAGAAACTCCCTACTAGAGCACTGCACGGGCCGATTTTTTCAGCCCGGGCCCGGCCTCGGCCCGTTTTTACGTTGAGCTGCGCGCCCGAGCCTGATCAAAACTTTTATGGTGAGACCCGGGCCCGGCCCGGGCCCGGAAATAATCTACGTTACCCGTCCGGCCCGGCCCGCCACCCCTTTACCTTAGGCCCGAGTCCGGCCCGAGCCCGACTCGAAACCGGCCCGAACCCGGCCCGAGACCGAAAAATAATGTTTTTCAGAGTTCAGACGGCCCGAGAATAACTTGCTGCACGTTACATGCACACCACCAGAAAGCCCGAGCCCGGCCCGGGCCCGCGTCCAAAAACCCGAGCCCGGCCCGGGCCCGAGTCAAAAAACACACGCCGTGCCCGAGCACGGCCCGAGCCCGAGCACGGCCCGAGCCCGAGCACGGCCCGAGCCCGAGCACGGCCCGAGCCCGAGCCCGGCCCGAGCCCGTGAAAAAACTGTGCTACCCCGCCCGGCCCGGCTTACGGGCCGGGACGGGCTCGGGCTTACCCGAAAGCCCGAGACCGTGCTGTGCTCTACTTCCTACTGAGACTTGTAAGATAGTGCGTAAGCATACTTTTCAGTCGCTCATCTTGCACACATAGGTCTGACGTATCAAAACCCGTCTGGTCGTATGATGGCAACGTTTGCTCGTTTTCCTTTTTGTTTCTTATATATATAGATATAGATATAGATATAGGAATTACCCGTAAGGACGTATATCCTATGCCCCGTATTGACGATGCTTTGGATACCTTACAAGGTGCCGAATACTTTTCGAGCCTCGACTTGCGTTCTGGATATTGGCAGATCCCGATGCATGAACCCGACAAAGAGAAGACGGCGTTTTCAACACCTGATGGCCTTCTCGAATTCAACGTAATGCCTTTTGGTCTGTGCAATGCGCCAGCCACATTTGAACGAATGATCGACACCGTACTACGCGGCCTCAAATGGAAAACCTGCCTATGTTACCTGGACGACATTGTCATCTTTTCGTCCAGCTTCTCCCAGCACCTAAAACGTTTAGATGACGTTCTCACGTGTCTAGCCAAGGCTGGTATCCAGCTCAATACTAAGAAGTGTCGATTTGCGAGCCGCAGCATCACAGTATCAGGTCCCGTGGTCAGCAAGCACGGCATTGAGCCAGATCCCGACAAGGTCGCTGCTGTACAGCATTTCCCATCACCAGCCACACCTAAAGACCTTCGCAGCTTTCTCGGATTAGCGTCTATCGGACTATCGCACTATCGCAGCTCGTCTTCATAAACTCCTGACCACGACCACACCCTTTACCTGGACGGATGAATATGAAGCCGCCTTTCAGACCCTCAAGCGATGCCTCACATCAGGACCAGTGCTTCGTCACTTTGATCCCACAGCCTCTACTATCCTCCACACTGACGCAAGTGGGCATGGAATAGGCGCCGTCCTGCTGCAGCGAAGCCACGCGTCTGACGAACAAGTCGTGGTCTACGCGAGTCGTACTCTTTCTCCTGATGAGCGAAACTATACTATCACCGAACAAGAATGCCTCGCCATCGTATGGTCCATACAAAAGTTTAGCCCCTATTTATGTGGCCGCCAATTCACAATTGTGACTGACCACCATGCTCTGTGTTGGTTGTCCTCCCTGAATAATCTGTCCGGACGCCTCGGCCGTTGGATTCTGCGTTTGCAGGAGTACGACTACACTGTCACATATAGGTCTGGCAGGCAACATAAAGATACTGACGCTTTGTCTCGTTGCCCGCTGTCGCCAAATGCTCCTGTCTCACCTTCCCTCCGTTCGGCACCGCCCAGCCAACCGACCACAACCATGGCCCCGGTACGGTTCGTGACCTCGGTAGACATTCTGTCCTCAGAAGACCTCGCCTCCCTCCAACGGGCAGATACGTAGTGCCGCACAATTATCGACCGGCTCACTGGCTTATCCCGTCCTCCCAACAGCCGCTTAAGACGACAACTGGAACGGTTTAAACTTCATGATGGCTCATTATTGCGGCAAGTTTACCGCCCTACCGGTCACCGATGGGTCCCAGTCGTCCCTCGCTCACTTCGACTGCAAATTTTACAAGCTTTTCAAGACGACGCAACGGCTGGCCACTTAGGATTTCATAAAACCTACGACCGCATTAAGACTCGCTGTTTCTGGCCTGGCCTGTCTACTAGTGTTGCCAAGTACGGCAGTTCGTGTGCGTCATGCCAACATCGAAAACGTTCGACCTTTCTTCCCGCCGGCCCTTTACAACCATTGCCGTGCCCGTCCGTTCCCTTTGGATTCGTGGGCATCGACTTATGCGGACCCCTTCCGCTTACACCCGCGGGTCACCGCTGGATTTTCACCGCCGTGGACCATCTCACTCGCTGCGCTGAGACGGCAGCTCTTCCTTCTGGTGCGGCCTCTGAGGTCGCTGAGTTTGTCCTGCAAGCCATTATCTTGCGCCACGGTGCGCCTCGGGTTCTTCTAAGTGACCGTGGCAAGACATTTCTTTCTCATGTTCTTGCTGAAGTCCTGCAAGCCTCAAACACCATTCATAAGACCACCTCTGCATACCATCCCCAGACCAACGGTCTTACCGAGCGTTTGCATCGAACTCTGTCCGACATGATCTCCATGTATGTGAAACCCGACCACACAAACTGGGACACTATACTTCTTTTCGTCACGTTTGAATATAATACTGCCGTTCAACGCACAACAAACTACACCCCCCTTTTCTTCGTGTACGGCCGTGCACAGTCTTTTGTTTTGGACACCAACTTTCTCTCTACGCCTTCTGTTCCATCCACATCTCTACCAGAGGAGTTCGCCGCCCGCGTCGCCCACTGCCACGAAATTGCGCGCGCACACACCGCGACCACTCAGGACAAGAGGAAAGTCCGTTGTGATGCGACCCGTCGTGTAATTTAGTTCCGACCAGGCGACGAAGTGCTCCTGTGGACACCTGTTCGAGTGCCAGGGCTCTGTGAAAAATTTCTTCGCAGGTATCCTGGCCCATATACCGTGCTTGAAAGAAAATCTGCCGTGAACTACCGCGTCGCTCCTGTTACCTCGGTTACTAACCGCCGTTTCCGCAGCACTGAAATTGTTCACGTCTCTCGCCTGAAGCCGTATCTTCGGCGTTCCGACCGTTTCTGACTCGCTTCCTTACCGGCCGCTTTCGTGAGGGGGGGGGGGGGGGGGGGGGAGTTAGTGTGAGCGCTAACTGTGCAGTTCATCATCGTCTTCATGTGTATATACCCATCCTCATAATCATCATCATTTTGTCGGGTTGGTGTTCGTGGGCTGTCTCGCGCTGTGTGACAATAGAAGAGCTCTGCCTTCGTCCCGGGCGTCGTCTCCCGATATATATATATATATATATATATATATATATATCCCATGTGTGCATATGGAGCGCATCGCGTTACAGACAGACGGATGGACAGACAGATTTTCGTTTCAAGCATAGCCCTATAATTATTACGCATCAAAACGTTTTATAAATACCGGTACTTCGAACGGTGCTTTGTTCTCTCTAATTTTTCATATGTCGGCGCTGCCATGCAGTCTTGGAGTTCCTTCAACCATGGGCGCCGTGTTGCAGCTCATGTTGAACGCGTCTGTACATCCTTGTCGTCGAGACAGCCGGAGCAAGCGGGAGATGACTCTTGGTGCTGTGTAGGAAGCGCTTTTTTTGTAAGCTGTGCTACTTAAGGCCCAATCGATGCGGAATGGTGTCGGTGTCTCTTACAAGGGATAGGAGGAGGAGGAGGACGAGGAAAATAGGCGGTGAAAGGCAGAAAGGTTAACCAGATTGAGTTTCCTGTTGGCTTGATAGGTTGCAAAGAAGCTCCATGCGTGGGTCTCACTTGGTCTACGGAAAGCGCAATACAATCAGTCATTAACCAAGTTGGCACGCACAGTTCCAGGATGCCTTAATGTTCACAAGACGCAAGTGTATCACCTGGGGATAACGGGTTTGGGCAACATTATCTGAACTATCGTAGCTTCGCACTTGTCATTTTGCACATGTTCGTGTTCAACTGAAATTGAATTTTAGGCGAGCCGCCTCTCTCCAGCCCTCTCCCCCCCCCCCCCCCCCCTCCCTTCCCAACAGTTCATATTTTATTAGAGACTCTCTTTCTTCCTCTTCGTGAAGGATAGCTTTGTACTGCAATGACGCAAGCAAGACGGCAAATAAATTGCACGAATCCGACGCAAGTAAGGGGGAACAGAAAGACCCCTCGATAGCTCGTCATCTCGGAACCAAAGAGTAGACTGTGGGTTACTGCGCAGAAGCACAAAAGAGGTTATCGTGATGGATTGAAGTTAGCGGCAGTGCTAACAGGATCGTCGCTCACCGAGTGCCGCGCCAATAGAAACATCGGCGAGAGCCGCATTCTGGCGGCCCCGGAAGGGCACCATTATCTGGGCGAGCCCTGGCGGCCCAGAGAGGAGGGGACGCACTTTCTGCAGACCAGGATGTTGCCCTTCTGGGATTGATGGCGGTCGTAAGTCGGGGGCAAGCGGAGGTCGTAGTCGGTGACAGCCACGAAAGGAATGACCTTCGCTTCTCCGCGTAGCACCTCCGTCACTAGACTCCAGAAAAGCGGTGGAAGCGGCTCCTTAGGGCCGTCTTGTAGGTTTCGCTTTCTATAACGTGTAGTAACGAAAACTGGCGCACGTGAACCTTTACGTGTGCAAAGTTTACAGAGAATATTTACAGGGAGAAGCGGTTGTAGCTTGAACTGATGTTTATAGCGCTAAAGAGTGCTACTGTGCTGTGTGGCGATATTATGCGGTGATAGCGACCGACTGTGATTGTGTATCTGTGCTCTCTTTCTTCTCTCTCTCTCTCTGGTTTCTTAGCACTTTACCTCCACCCCTTCTCTCCCCTGCGTAGGGTAGCAAACCGGATCATCTCTTCTGGTTAACCTCCCTGCCTTTCCCCTTTCTTCTGTCTCTCGCTCTCTCTTCAGAGAATGGCCCATCATAGCCCATCATATAATGCTGTACGTCTTCTGTATTCACCTGCTTTCAGTTCTTTCAGGAACCCATTGCACTGCGTGGTGGAGCAGCCCACCAAGAAACACTTTGAGCCGACGAATCTTCGTGCTACTATCATCATCATCAGCCTACATTTATGTCCACTGCCGGACGAAGGCCTCTCTCTGCGATCTCCAGTTACGCCTGTCTTGCGCTAGCTGATTCTAATTTCTGCATACCAATTTACTTATACCTATACCTATTTCATATACTGCAGATCCACCACCGTTGCTGAACAATCGTTGACCACTTCTTACGTGTAATTGATCCTTAATCATCACAGTCTTCGAAACCGTATGCTTAGGGGTGGCATGCTACAAGTGTCGTTTAGTCGACGCACGCAAGTGAGGACTAAATGATGTTTACGCGCAGCGTCGATAAAGCCAGCAGACCCGACCACGGGAACTATCAGTCCATTTCACTAACCGTTTGACTGGTCACCCCAGAGTCACTAGAGTGGATGCTCAAAAGTTGAATGCTCATGGGTTTTGTTGTTAGACCAAACGTGGCGTCCTGGCTGAGCTAATTGTGCGTAGCTGTACGAATACATTTCACACACGTCTAACTTGCGGTTTGTAAACTGCGTCTGTCCAATTTGAACACGATAAGGAATGGAGCCGGTGAAGCTATAAAAGATGATCGCACAATCGGCGACAGTCGATGGAAATTCGTAACGCAGTAATGAAAAGTTAAGAAAAAAAGAAAGATACGTAAGTTCAGGTGACCAAGATACGAAGTTTTTCATAGTGCCGGAAGAGGAAGAGATGCGCGAGGAAGAAAGATGCGTGCACACATGAATAAGGACTCCATGCTTTCCTTTTTGTTATATTTCTTGCCTATTACGGAGGCAGCGGATGGAACATCTTTTTTTTTTTTTCGATTGATGACAGAATGCTTGATCCGAATGGACGCTACTGCTGGCGTGCACGTCCGGGTAGCAGGTTGCTCTTCCGTGCAGCTTCCATGATGACGATGACATGGAGCCGCACAATGGAGATGGAATAAGAAAAAAAAGGACACGCACACACACACGCACGCTCACACGCTCACACGCGCACGCACACACACACGTGCCGTCAATGACGACGATGGCACGGTGACTAGATATTAATGTTATAGTCGACTGACTTTTAGGGTTGCCTCCCGGGGACCGAACTGTGTGTAGAGACAGAGGAGTCTCTTTTCTCGTGACTTTCGTCTTTGGAACAAGATCGTGGCAGACATGATGGCAAATGCGATAGACTGAACAAAAGCACAATGAATAAAGATATATATATATATATATATATATATATATATATATATATATATATATATATATATATATGAAGTTTAAACTGAAGTAGACGTTTGTCAAGCTATAGACTTGGCACTCTACTTCAGTTGGTATATAATGTGACGCAGTTTGGATCGCGAAAAGCGGCGTTTTTCTTGATCTAGCCGCTATTGTCTGGCGGTGGCACGTCTAACTTCGTAGGCGTAGCGAAATTTCTTCTCTATCTCGCCTTCTGTGCGCCGCTTTACAGCACCGGGTGGCATTATGATTAGGGATGAAGGTAGGAGGGAGAAAAAAAAAAAAGAACCCATGACGCAAACATACAAATACACGCGCGAATGGAAGTTTAACGTAAACCGGCCTTAAAAGCTTTCTTTCTTCTATTTCAAGACGAAATGACAAGGCAAAAAAAAAAAAAAGGAACAAGAACTGCATATGTAGTTTCAAATGCGTTTACTCGTCTTTCTATACTGAGGCCGTCATTTCACTCCGAAGCTTCTCGCCGCTGGCCGTGCTCTTTCGCCTCTTTCTGTCTGGTCGCTGCGCGCGTGCGCGAACTCACCGCGTATCCCCCCCCCCCCCTTCCCCATTCCTCTCTCGGCCTCATCTCTCTATTCCCCCTTTCCCGTCCCCCATTGTAGGCTAGCCAACCAGACGCAGTTCGGGTTAGCATCCCTGCTTTCTCTTCCTTTCCTCCTCCTCCTTTGTAGCCTCTTTTCGAAGCATTTACGTGTAATTGTGCAGACAACTGTATACGATATATATAAAAAACCAAATCAATCATTCAATCAATCAATCAATTAATCAATCAATATATGTCTAAAAATCCAGCAGCTGCATATCCAGAACACCAAAAACAGAATCCAGAGACAAAATAGAATGTATTTTGAAGTTCTTCATGCACTTTTTAACATACAAGTGTGAACAACTGCGCCGACTTCATCGGTTCATGAACGAACCGAAGTTTCTGGGGCTACATTGACGCTGTTTGTGTTTCGTAACCTTCCTCAGAGACCACACGCAACTCTTCTGCCTCCTGCTCTTGAGTCCGGGGCGCAAATTTTTTTCTGCTGAGTTATAAACTCCGCCCCGTTATTTCCCAGAGGGCGAAGTTCGAAAAAAAAGAGAGAGAGAGCGAGAGAGAGAGAAAAAAGGAAACAACAATAATAACAATAATAAAAAACGCTGCCTTTATTTTTGCCAGTCTGCGGCTTCCGGATGCCGCTGCTAATGCATACATGCATGCGTCGAAACACGAAGAAAGACGTGTTTCCGAAAGAATTGACCCACGGCTTCACGATAAGCGAGCGCTTCTTACTTTTCATGTCTGTATCTCTCTCTCTCTACCCCGCCCTACAAACTTGTTTTGCTATTTAGATTTTTCTCATACCAGGCGAAGTTTGACTTCTCTATCTTATACCGAACCTTTATGTTTTTCTACACACAGTACGTGGAAGAGGCTCCGGATTTCGAAGTATGCAATTGAAGTTGTGTCTTCACTTGTTATTCAAGTACGCTGAGCGGATCCTCGCAGAGTAAAATTATGGGACCCGTCTTTCATTTTGCGAATAAAAACAGTGAAGCGCAGTGCCATCTCCCATGGTGGCGTGCGTAGTTCTTTTAAGGAACATTCGCTGAAGGGGCTCAGTATAAAAAGAAGAGGCTGTGCTAGCTTCGTTGTTGCCGGTAGTGGGAAAGCAAGAAGTTCGTATAGCGTCTTTTTAACGTTTGTTATTGAGTTTCGCATTGTAAGCATAGCTTCGACGTTTGCATGTTTACATTTTTGCATCAGGAACGCGCGTCCGCGGTCTGCCCTTGCAGCTTGCATTTTTGACTTGGACGTTACTGGCTAAGTGCATACTGCAATCTTGAACAACAATTCACCGGTTGGCGCTGCACTTTTTCTTTTGCCACGTCTTCCGAATAGCACGTGTGTTTGTAGCATCGCTTCGCACTAAAATTACTCTTCCAACTTTGATGGAAACGTTGAATTTGAGAGAGAGAGAGAGAGAGAGAGAGAGAGAGAGAGAGAGAGAGAAGAAAGGAAAGGCAGGGAGGTTAACTAGACTTTGTCCAGTTTGCTACCCTACGCATGGGGAAGGAGGTGGGGTGAGTCAAAAAAATAGAGAAATATAACGCATGAGTTTTAGCTCATTCACACGCACTAAGCAATGTAACGCGTATATAAAGTCGGGCGCTCAAGTCTGTCAACTTTGTGTACTGCAGAAGAGCTCGTGCCCATTGAACTCGGAAAAATATAGACAGCAATGAGGCGAGAAGCACGAAATAGCGATGGAGTGGTGTCGTTTAGAGCTCGATCTAGTAGTTCGTTACTGCGAGCGTATTTTTCTCAGCGTTAGTCCAATGAAGTGCCATAGTTCATGGGCAAAATCCTAACTTCTGGGTCTATCGCGCTCCTGAGACAATATCCGACATAATCAGACCCCCATACTCTAAAATGTCCTTCCACTCAACCCTCAAAAAAAAAAAAAAAAAAAAAAAGATGGCTGCGCCGCTCCTCAACATAAGTGGTCACTGCGATTCATTGACACTCCGCGTCAATTCTTGACAACTGTAACATCTTCTTCGGTCAAGGAGTGGCGCTGTGCTCAACTCGGTGGCAAAACTAGGTAGAAAACTTTTACTAGAAAAAAAAATCTTACGAAAATGCCCCTAATAACACGGCCGCAGGACCCGACCAAATCCCAACGCAGCTAATCAAAAACTTCTGTCCAAAGAGCAAGGCACTGCTGACTAATGCCATAGAGCAAGTGATGAAAACGAAGAAAATTCCGGTTGGATGACGTGGACACTTTCTGTTTCAGTCTGTGAAGGAGAGCCTTGCGATCTTCCACAAATTCCGGGCGTTCTAGCAAGTAATGTTTTATATCACCACGGGCGTGACAGAACGAACCCGTCGGTGAGGGCGACAGAGCTATCTTTGGTCGGAAATCAAGTGCACCTCTACATGGCCAAGTTTGTGCACCCCCCCCCCCCCCCCCCTTAAAGGAATGAAGGCCGTCGGTCCAGATGGTTTTGTATTTATTTCTTCGGAAGTATCAATCAAGAGTGATTAAAAAAAACCGCTGGGGTGCCTGCTTGCTGTGAATGAAGTGTGCAGGGGCTGGTGCACTAATCAATATGGCGTCCTTTGTCAGCCAAATCAGCTTCGACACGAATGCTTGGTCCCTGTCATTGCCCATCAAAACTGCGCAAAGCCTGGAACTTTGATATATTGAATCAATAGGTTTGCTCTCTAAACGGTTATCCACCCACACAATCTCACCATGGAATTCTTTTTGTTTTATTGCGATAGCAATTATATGGACACTCAAAAGCAGATTTCTGCCGTCGCCGTCGCCGTGAGGTTCCGTATGACGTCAATGAAGATGAAATCGTCGCCGCGCGCCGAACGCTGTATGTGCGAGTGAAAGGGCGCGAGGGGCGCGCGCTTTCACGGGGAGTGAACGCACGGCGGAGAACAAACGCGCGTTCTGCGCCGTGCTCGCTTAAGGGCTGCAGAAGTAGGCGTCTCTTTCCTCCTTTACAATCACCATATATGTAGAGCAAACGCGCCTTCTTCCGACGCGCGAGAGGCCGTGGGGGAGGGGGGGGAGGGGGAGGGAAGGGATGCGGCGTTTAGCTGCGGCACCAAGTGCCTATGTTTGGCGCTGAGCCGTGCTCCCTCAAGGGCTGCAGAAGATAGCGCCAACCTTTCCCTTTCCCTCAAGAACCACTTACCACCTATATCAGAGGCTCCGGCAACAGTCACCAACACCGCACGCATTTTGAGCGAACGCGGGCAAAACGCCGACGGCGTCGACAACAGTTCTGCGTGTTGCCGGTGCTGCTGCATGTCCAAGTTTATACAGCTGATAAAGCTAATATCATTACTCCGTATAGCTCTCTACAAATTTGCTATCGCAATTGATGCTTCGCCTTTCAGGTGAAACTGCGACAACTTTTTTTTCTTACATTAATCGAGAAGTTTTAACAAGATAACCCGCCTTGACCGCTTAGGATACTTACTCTGCATGGTGCCGATAAATTTACAAGACCTGCGCCTTTTCTTCTGCCCAACTTTTTATTTGACTTTTCTTTCCCTCCTACCCCTTCCTTGCCGAGTAGCATATAGGCGAATATGCGCTGGCTAACCACTCTGCTTTTCAATATAGGGCTTTCTCTCTCTCCTAAATCCGCACAGATAGTATACTAAGTGCTCATCGAATTAACGGACCACGTAAAGGTCTAAAAGTACGCAGAAAACTCAGTTCATTGCCATTTTGAAGCAGAGGCAATAAATTCTGTACCATCGGGAAGCAGCCGCCTATAGGCGGGAATCTAACATGCCACGTCGTGATCACCAGCTGGAATTCCCCAGCCACGGAGACACCATGACAGGGGATCCCTAAACTCTAGAATGCTGCTTGCAATCTGGCGATCAAAATGTGTTGGCGCTCCTCACAAACTCGTAAGCGCGACGATTCGTTTTGCTGCATTTCTGAATTTCTTCGGACAATCGTCCACTGATAGAAGAGAAAGTTTGAGGCGAAATGTACCAAAGGAACGTCACGCTGAAGGCTCTATCTTCAATCCTTCAAGTTATCAGAAGTTGCTATACTGGGCCCTCGAAGTGACCGCACGGCAGAAAAAAAAAAAAGAAAAAAAAAACCAGTTACGAGTGGGGCTGTTCTAAACTATTTGCACAACACTGAACTAGACTTGAGGCTTTAGGGAGACCAATGCTTTATGTGATGATTGCATATATGCATCTCTTCTTTTCCTCATCATAATCGTTCATCATTATTTTTGTCTCCTTTCCCTTTCACCTATGCAGAGTAGCAGGCTAGAACATGCTAGCTATGATAACGCGACTAGGTGAGCTAGTTGGGGCATGTTTTGGCAGCAAACAGCGCTAAAAACGCGACAACCGAATACGCGCACTCTCTGTGTCTTCTGTTGTCTCGTTCCGAGCGATGTTTACGTTTAAAGTACTCGCTACAGCCGACCTCTCTTCTCTGCCCTCCCTACAATAATTTCGCTCTCTTGTGAATACTGGGTCAGAGTTCAGGATATTGTACATGCTTTCTGCCGTCGTCGTCGCCGTCGCCGTCGCCGTCACCGTCGCCGTCACCGTGAGGTTCCGTATGACATCCAACGGCGATGAAATCGTCGTCGCGCGCCGTATGCTGTATGTGCGAGTGAAAGCGCGCGAGGGACGCGCGCTTTCACGGGGAGCGAACGCACGGCGGAGAGCAAACGCGACTTCTCCCGTCGCGCGAAAGGCCGTGGAGGGAGGGAGGGAAGGGAGGCGACGTTTAGCTGCGGCACCAAATGCTTATTTATATAAAATTTACACCATCTTCCCGTAGGGGAACCCTGAGTAGTATGAATGCCGAGAGGAGAGGAGATAAGACAAGGAGAGGAGGGGAAGGAGGATGCGCATGCGCAGTGCGGATGTGGACGCCGCACGGCGGATGGATGGAGGGAGGGAGTGACATAGCCCCGACCATAAGCTGCTTCGCATCTAATAATTGAGAACGCTTCAATACAGCGTCGGGATTAGCCCACTGCTAAACACCGGGGCCGCACGTTTCAGCTTCGCTGGTTAACCATCTGCACGGATTGCTTGGGCGGTGTATTTTTTTTCTTCTATTGTGACTTCTATGTGAAAGTCTTGCAAGAAGGCTTTAAGTTACTTCTGGAGTTTGGTGACATTTCTTTCTATTATTAAACTTCCTCCATCTTACAGATTTCCGGACAACTGGTTTACATGCAGTGCTGTCGCAGTCGTGGTAATGTGGACGACAAAAGTAATAGGTTCGGTTCTGTGGTTTTGCAGCTACGCACGCACGAATTACTTTCCCGTTACGATCCTGGCACATGTGATCATCGGATTGGTTATGTTGAGGTGTTTAAGTAAAACCTGTACGATTTGAACTGTATTTTATTCTATATTGCGCTTTTATTGGCGTTACCATACGCATTTTTTTTTCAAAACCCTGTCAAGAACGTCCTCTCCTACCAGTACTAATACGGGTGCCTATGGTAGTGGCATGTCAACCAACTTACAAGCACGGATTGTATTGCAACAACGTTTCTAAATCCCTATGCTGTTTTGGCTTGCATGGGAAGCTAAGAAATCGTCCTTATATAGCAAAAGCACTTATGAGAAAAGTACAGAAGCACCAATGAGAAGACCCCTGCTGTTATGCAAACGCTCAAGGCGCGATAGCACCGACGTTGTTGTGTGGCGCTAGATGGGGATATGCGCGGAGGGTTAAAGCGAGGGTATCTGAAGACGGATGCGCGAAGTGGGTTTCGCTGCAAAAGCGACGAATCGAAGCGGACGCAACGCTACACTCAATGGTAGGGAGCCTACATTCAAGCGCCGTTTGCAAAACGGCGCTTGCATGTAGGCTCCCTACTCAATGGTCTCGTTGGAGATGTCCGGGCAGGGTTCTACCAGGGTCCTTGAATACTGAGGCGTCCGTTCGGCGTCTGCTCCAGTCAACCTTGCGCCAGCACCGGGGTGCGTCCACTGCGGACGCTATATAAAGCTCTCCCACAGCGTTAGGCGGACGTTTTGTGACCAGATAGGTTCTACCTGCCGCTGCTGGCATGAGTGTTGTGCGTACGCATACTATAAGCCCACTAGCGTTCCTGCTAAGCTGCTGTGTGTACGCGCCGGTCTGAGTGGAAAGGACAGTAAACGTCGAGCTAACGTTGTCTGCTATTTCACTTGGCGCTCACTAAAACCAACGGTTTCCCGTTACGACAACATAACAATTTTTACAGCGAAGCTGTATACCTCCTATTGGTCGGAAAATTTCGTGGCGAAAACACAAAACTCCATACCCCATACCAGCTGTGCGATAGCTTCACCGAGCTGGGGGAGAGAGAGCTCAGAGTGAGTGAAAGCGGAGTATAAAAAATGTCGCAGTTTTGCCCTAAAGGCGAAGCATCTATGGCGATAACAAATTAGTAGAGAGCT
This sequence comes from Dermacentor silvarum, assembly GCF_013339745.2. Taxonomy (NCBI): domain Eukaryota; kingdom Metazoa; phylum Arthropoda; class Arachnida; order Ixodida; family Ixodidae; genus Dermacentor; species Dermacentor silvarum. Next base: position 38,430,841 of record NC_051157.2, read on the forward strand.
ATTCGGAGTACGGATAGTAGCTTTATCGGCTGCATAAACTTGGACACATTGGCTTACTAACGGAATTAACAATCGTGGTGTCAGCGCGCACAAGCAAACATGAATAGATCACACTGAATGACCGCAGCCAACGACTGTCAAAACGCTGGCAGCAAGCGCAGGTTCGCGCGGTCTATCGCTTCAACGGAAACTGAGCGGCGAATGCACAGCGCATAGAAAGGTCAGAGCCGTGTGGAGATAAGAGACGGTGCGGACGACCGGCATCCACGGGTAAAGCGCAAAGGGGAAGTTGTTGGCAGAGGAGAAGCTGCCTCCCCTCCCCCCCCCCCCCCTCTTCCCGCTTTCTTGCTTTCGCGTGGGAGATTGAGTGGCAAGATACGCCTTTGGTGCCGGAGCACAGCGCCGCCCCGCCTCCCTCCCTCCCTCCCTCCCTCCCTCCCTCCCATACCCCCACGGTCTTTTGCGCGACGGTCACGTTTGCTTTCCGCCGAGCGTTCGCTCTCCGTGATAGCGCGCGCGGGGGGGTTTCCCTCCGTGATAGCGCGCGTCCCCCGCGCGCTTTCGCTCGCGCATACGGCGCGCATCGACGATTTTATCGCCCTTGGAATCTATACGGAACCTCACGGCGACGGCGACGATGACGGCGATGGCGACGCTGACGGCAGAAATCCGGTTGAAGTGTCCATATAATTGCTATCGCAATAAAACATTGCGAGGCGAGAAGGTGGTAAAGACTTCAGACGCTGCTCGACGAGTGTCCCGTTCTGGTCTCGTCGAAAACCTCCGAGCCGCCGCCAGAGGCACCGGCAACAGTCACCAACGCCGCGCGCGTTCGGCGCGAACGCGGGCAAAACACCGACGGCGTCGACAACAGTTCTGCGCGTTGCTGGTGCTGCTACATGTCCAAGTTTATACAGCTGATAAAACTACTATCCTTACTCCATATAGGTCTCTACTAATTTGCTATCGCAATTTATGTCTCGCCTTTCGGGTGAAACAGCGACATGTTTCGTCTCTATATCTCATTACCCCCTACCCCGTGCAGGAAACTTCGTCAAAAATATCTCTAGTTAACCTCCCTTCATTTCTATACACCCTTTCTTTCTTTCTTTCTTTCTTTCTTTCTTTCTTTCTCTCTCTCTCTCTCTCTATATATATATATATATATATATATATATATATATATATATATATATAAATATATATATATATATATATATATATATATATATATATTCGGGTCATTCAGGCTTTTAGCACGATAACGCAGACTTGTTACGGCACATGCGTTTCAGTCGGCTCCAATTACGCGGCAGCCTCGCATTATCGCCTTTACGGTCGCCCAAGTCGAAGTTTTCCTCCTCCGATGGCAGATGGCGCGGTAGAGCTTGCTCACAGGCGAGAAGGAGGAGTAGTGCTTCTAGCTGCAGACGGACCTAGCTTTTCAGGACCCGCTTCCTTCGCAGGCGCCTTCATTGACCGAGGAGCGAAGTGCCGGCAGTGAGCTCGAATCCGTAGTGGCCTTAATCGGAGTCTGCGAGTTGAGAGGCCTGGCTTGGCCGGTTGCGTCCTACCGGGGGAGTCGCAGGAGAGGAGGCCAGAAATGGCGTGCTAGCAGCGGCGACAAACTGCCGGGAACGCTTAATTGCGTTTATCGACTAGAAGAAATGACCCCCTATTCGTAAACCGACTCCGTTCTTTCGGGCGTGGCAGAATGAATATTTCTACTCTGCCGACTCTGCCGCTTGCCAGTCGTCCAGGCAAACATATATGGGATGCTGGTGACAACTCATGTTGGCCCCGCGCCCCCTTCTACATATTTCTTTTTTCTTTTTTAATCTTATCTTGTTCAAATTTCGACCATTCTGTCCACAAATCACCAATGTGCCGAGGTATTATTGCGATAGCAATTATATGGACACTCAAAAGCAGATTTCTGCCGTCGCCGTCGCCGTCGCCGTCGCCGTCGCCGTGAGGTTCCGTATGACGTCAATGGAGATGAAATCGTGGCCGCGCGCCGCCGAACGCTGTAGGTGCGAGTGAAAGGGCGCGAGGGACGCGCTCTTTCACGGGGAGTGAACGCACGGCGGAGAACAAACGCGCGTTCTGCGCCGTGCTTCCTTAAGGGCTGCAGAAGTAGGCGTCTCTTTCCTCCTTTACAATCACCATATATGTAGAGCAAACGCGCCTTCTTCCGATGCGCGAGAGGCCGTGGGGGAGGGGGGGAAGGGGGAGGGAAGGGAGGCGACGTTTAGCTGCGGCACCGAGTGCCTATTTATATCAGAGGCTCCGGCAACAGTCACCAACGCCGCACGCATTTTGAGCGAACGCGGGCAAAATGCCGACGGCGTCGACAACAGTTCGGCGCGTTGCCGGTGCTGCTGCATGTCCAAGTTTATACAGCTGATAAAGCTAATATCATTACTCCGTATATCTCTCTACAAATTTGCTATCGCAATTGATGCTTCACCTTTCAGGTGAAACTGCGACAACTTTTTTGTCTGAAAGATTGAAACAGTTTTTCAGTCATGTTAGTCTTCCGTCAGGCAGGATATAGAATGAGTTATTAGTGGGGAAAAGTTTATCTTACAACAACGAATAACAAAAAAAAGCGTTTTTCTTGTCGGTTATTACAATTTTAGGAATCTTGCTCGCGCGAGTGGATTATCTGGGGGCTAAATTTTGCAATAGTTTGCCAGTGTGGCAGTCCTACTTCGTTATGCGCAACGTTCATCACCATGAAACTGATTCATACTATATTTAAAACCATTCAGAGGGAGAATAACTAAATTATGCAATGATGGTTTTTTATGCGTTCGCAGCAATAGTGAAACATTGTTGACTGAAGGTCACTTTAATTTCAAAGGACAAAGGGAACCCAGCAGGATGAAGTTTATTGAATAGGGCCCGTAAATGGTCCTGCGTAAACCTCTACCTGGGCAAGAAACGTAGCTACATACGGCATCCATTGATCCCGCGCGCGCAAATAGGAATGGTCTGCCTGAACCATTGAGCATTGTTTTGTTTTGAGAACATGATTTTGAACAACTAGCCGGTCAATATCATGGCTGGTATCCATGCTTCTTTGTTTGTCACCAGCGCGATTGTTCGATGATTGTTCACCGTGTAGTACGTGTGAAACATTGTTTCCTCAATCGCTGAGTAATGATTCTACACTACTTAATATCAAGTACAATCTGTTTAACCTCTCCACCTTTCCTTTTCGTTCACTCTCTCTCTCTCTACAATCCTTAAATCATCCCCAGTGTCTTCTGTTTGCCAGTGCAATCAAGAATGTAATTGAAGCACGTGCAGCCTACAGTACCCTCGTGGACAGCCTTGGAAAATGCAAAGCGCTCCACAGCTGATGATGATGCTAAACACTTTGTTTGCCGCTAGTGACACAACATCCTCATTTCAGGGTCGGCAGCTGATTATCACTGTGAGCCTCCTAAATGATTGACAGTTGCTCGCTGTACCTTCTAAAACTTAACGACGACGGTACGCGTGGTAGCTTCAACGAAGCGTCTGCGGAATAGGATAAACTTGAACATCTCTATACATCATAAAAAACAAGGAAGTCGCATTTTCAATGTTTAGTTAAAAAAGAATGAGGTTTTTATCGCTATTCACGAGGAGAGCAAAATTAGCAGAAAAGCATTTTTTTGATTTGACCGCACACTGACAAAGCGGCTGTCCACAAAGTGTCTCATAAGTTGTAAAGTTTACATTTATTGGAGAAATGGGAGAATGGGAGTGAGACTTTAATAAACTTAAAACTAGACTCGTACGCCTCCGAGGGTTGTACAGTAATTTTTTAAATATACACCATTTGCTAGTAGAACACGTTTTTTAAGGGCAAAGCCAAACGTAAAAGTATTGAAACCCCGGGGTGGAGTCAGGAATCTCCGAAACGCTAACAGGGCGGTGAAACGTCTTCTTGAACGATTCGGTCGTCGCATTTGTTCGCCATAAAAGCAAGCAGGATCTTGCGTGCTCCCTCGCAACGAACTTTATCGGCTCGAAGCAACGTCCGCAGTTATCGTTTCCAATCACAGACGGAACATCCGTGCAGACTCTCGCAAATCCACAACAACTACGGGTTTCTTACGGAGCTCAGGAGTGCAGGAATCTAAGAATGAGAGCCTTTAAAAACAAGGAGCACCCTACATATCACCAACTCCGTGGCGTTTATGACGCCTGTGCTTGTGCTTACGATTGCGCACAGAGGCATACTGCGTACGCTTCTGGTTCTGTCTTCGTCTGAGGCCTTGGTTCGTTTCCTGCAGCTTCGCATCGTCCTGCTTTCTCATTTTTTTATGAAACGCTTGTGTAGAAGACGTTGGCATTATGGGGGATGTGCACTACTTTTGTACCGTTTATTCGTACAGAGATGAAGACATGAGCCGGCGCTGAAGAGGAGTTCCGGTGGTTTTCTTTAAATATAGGATGTTTAGGAGAAGTTGGCTCTGGCTACTCCCTCTCACATAGAAATGCAAATGATGAAGGTTACAGACAAAAAATTATTTATTTGTTTTATTTAAAAATACCTTACAGGCCTCAATTGGGGCATTGAGTAAGGGGGGCAGTACATAGAAAACAAGCAGAAAATACATAGCCTATATGACATACATAAAACAGTAGGAATTGACATAACTCAACCGGATCCTCAACAGGGGTACTAACGCGACATAGTGAGATAGCGGTAAACGCGGCGACATAACGGTACCATCGCTACAATAAGGTGCAAGAACGTAGTGTAAATACAAGAACGCGTGGTGCGACAATCATAAATTTTGACATTTTATTAGACATGTAGTCTGTCAAGGCGTCACGGAATTAATCATGGTTGGACAGGCACGCGATGCTATCCGGGAGAGAATGCCAAAACCTGACGGCACGAGGAAGGGCAGAGTATTGGAATGCTTGTGTAGAACCCTAAATGCGGGCATAGCTGAAATGATTATGAAGCCTGTGTGACGTGGAGTAGGGTCGTTTCAAGCATGCCGGTGATCGAGTGGAATGAATGAATTTGTGAAACAGTGTTAACAGGGCAATGTCTCGGCAAGTGTTCAAGGATTGTAATGAAATAAGTTTTATTTGAGTTACACTGGACTGGCAACTGCAATCGTTTAAGATGAAACGGCTTGCCCTATTTTGAATCCGTTCTAGCAGTTCAATTAAGTATTTTTGGTGAGGGAACCAAATGGGAGACGCGTACTCCAGCTGGGACCGAACGAGAGTTAGATAAGCTAGCTTGCGAACATTTGAAGGGACATTTCTTAAGTTGCGTCGCAGGTATCCCAGCGATCGGGAGGCGTTAGCTGAAATGGACGTGATGTGTTCTGACGTGATTGCATAAGATCAGGCAAAACTTAGCTCATAGAAATAAGTAAACCACTCAGTTACGTCCCATGAACTAGAAAACAAAACAAGAAAAGAACAAAGTGTCACAAAGTCCAGTCACATAGCTACACTAATGCCAACAGAAAGTTCAGCCGCATACTCGTAACTATAAGTATACACTGAAAAAAAAATTGCCGCGTATCTGCGTGCTTCGCTGCAAATGTCGTCGAAAGACGATAGTCTTCTGCCGGCCGTACTACATGAGTGCTGGTCTGATCCGCGGCCACCCGTGATGCTGTTTCGTACCATTTCCGTCTTGGCATGATAAATGCAATGAAGGTTTGTTTGAACAGATTTCATTTTACCGCATTATTTTATCAAGCGGCCATTTATGTTTTGCCCTGCCTCAGACAGCGCTTCCTTTATGTTGAATCGGCCGCATCTGGCTGGCATTGATAAAATTGAGGAGGCGCTGCGTGAGACATGGACGCCATCTGGCAATACATCGGGAAACATGAGCTTGTGCAGAGGGTTTCCTTCCTCCATGGCAGAGGGCGCTCGTCGGCGCGCAGTCGGGGAACGTCGTTCGTCGGCGCGCATAGCATGGCATTTTCAGCGCAGCTTAAGAAACTAGGGTCTTTAGAGTTACGCATCTATGTATTTTCTATTAAAGGAACACACCTCCTAATACTTACCTAGTGATGTTGCGCCTCAGATATGCGTAATATTTACTTTGTGATCGATAACGTTCACAAGTATGAACAGCCGTACCAGATTAAGTAGTGTGGGCGGTAAGCAAGTGGTCCAACTTTGGCCGGGTGGCTGAATCGGGTGACAGACAGACAGACAGACAGACAGACAGACAGACAGACAGACAGACAGACAGACAGACAGACAGACAGACAGACAGACAGACAGACAGACCAAATTTTCAGCGTTTAAGTTCCCCAAGAAAGACTATCGTCTTTAAAATATTCTGTTTGGTGAAACTTTTGCCTCCCGGAAGGGCGCACGAAAGTTCACGCGAGGTAAATGACCTTCTATGCTTGATTTTCTCTCGGCTCTTGCCTGATTAGTGCGTCATGGGAAATAGCAAACACTGGGGTCGAGTGTGTCGCGTGTTACTCCTGATCCGACTTCGCGGTGAAGCCGGGAGAAATGGTATATGCGAATACTTCCACATCTTAGCCCGAGTAATATGCCTCGCGGATTTACAGGCCCCACTAAACCGGATTATCACGCCTGATCAACGCGAGGCAACCTATACTATTACCGGGGACCCCATCATAACTTCACAGACATTATTCGGCCGCTCGCTTGAGGTTCAGGGAGAGCTTTGCCGCGTTCTTAATAGACGAGGTTGCACTGGATGTTTTTGTATTAGCGAACAGGAAAGCATGCTATGTCTTCTTGCTGTGGTCATGTCTCATTAATCATGGAGGTTGTCTGAGCCTATAGCGTTGCTGCTGAACGTTCACAGCAGTTTTAATGACGATAGCCATCATAAAGATCGCTTAAAAGCACGGGAAGCCGTAGCGTCTGATGTATTACGGAACATGTTCTTTCGGCGCAAACTCAGACTGGACCCAGCGACCAGGCACAGGACAAACGTTGGAATTCCACTTATCTTTACTGCACAACGATTCACAAGCAGCAGTTGCTGCGCGGGTGACAGAAAAATTACGGCGGAACTGAGCACCCGACGACTGTCGACGCTAATGCGAATAGCGGTCGAGAAATGTAGCGACAAACCATGTTCCTGAAGTCCCGTTTATTTGACACAGAGTTAATTCCGAAACTCCCATTGATTCGGCTGTATACCACAAACTCCGAAATCTTCCCACTTTGCTATGACACTCGCTTGCCAATGTCGCCCATGATCACAAAGGCCTGACGGCAGCTGTATATATGATGCTGACACAGTAATGATGAAATGACGAAGAAGGAATGAAATCGACGGAACGACAAAGACATTTAACGACTACGGCACGACGACCATGAGATGTGGATTCTTAAATTATGGCGACAGTATAACGACGATGCCGTGACGAGGACGGCATGACGAGCGTCGAATAACAAAGCTAGAATGACGGCGATGCAACGACCATGGCGGCATCACGACCCCGAGCCCATACCTTGTGGCCCAAGCTATTAGACAGCTTGGGCCACTGGGTCGGGATAGAAGGCATCACGATGACTGCATGGCGAAGAGTGAGATCACGAAGCTGGAATGACGACAGTGGAACGAGCACGATGGCATCATGACCAGGAGCACATACCTATAGTGGCCCAAGCAGGTACACAACTTGGACCACTGGGTCGGCGTAAGAGGATAGATAGATAGGTAGATAGATAGGTAGGTAGATAGGCTTAAAACGGCTGATGTAGGCAAAGAATGCTATTCGCATTAAAAAAAAAAAAAAAACATTGCCATGGTGCACTGTCTCTAGCCCATTCACGCTCTTCGTATAAGCTAACTGGGCATCATTGTGTACAGGTAACTTCTTGTTTTTTTTTTTTTGACAGTGTAATGAACTCGGTGCTCACACAAGATTCGCCTTCTTCCTTTATGCAATAAGCCTCATACGATACCCTTTGATCCTACGTCTTAAAGGTCCCAAGAATACGTGTAGCCGTGTCAGCACCACGTCCATGAACATGTCCCCCCCCCCCCCCAAAAAAAAAAAAGGGGGGTGCCGCAGATTCTTGACCACATAGATAGATAGATAGATAGATAGATAGATAGATAGATAGATAGATAGATAGATAGATCTTAATCAGAGCTTAGATGTGAGCCTGGCGAAATGCCTGACACGCTACTCCAGGAGAATACCTAGGGTGAAGGATAAAATTAAAAAAAAAAAGAAAATCGGAGACAAAGCGCGAAATAAATTAATTACAAAAAATATCTTGAACTGATACTACAAAGGCACTCCTCGTAAAAACTTATCTTTCTTTCTGCTGATTCTGATGCGCGGGTACATTGTGACCTTGCGTATACTCGCCTGATATCCAATGGCACGTGAGAGGCAGCACAGAATTCGTCATTCAATAGCAAATTGGAAACTGGACCGGAGAGTAGAAAAGGGTGCCCGAATTCCACGAGACAAGCGTAAGGAAAAAGAAAAAGAAAATAAAGAAATGTTTCGGGGCTATTCACTTCGTGCGAGCACTTTCCGCCTACCGGAATCCGCAAAGTCCACTCAGATCTGTCAGGTGCAGGAGACGGGAAGCCGGTTGCGGCCCCACGCTCTGTATCGCCGCAGATGCAGGCTCTACCACGATGTTGAGGCCAACACTCGTTGTAGGAGGTCTAACTGCCCAAGGCTCCTCGTTCTCGTGCCACCGAGGTGACACCGGCAGAACCTGCAGGAGCAAGAGGACGGTGGAGAGGAGCCAACACGGTCTCCTCTCTTCTCATTTGCCATGAGAGGGATCGGTGCTCTCGGTGGCGACCGGACACTAATGGCGTCCATTGTGGCCCTCGGAGCACAATCCGACCCCTTACCTCCAGCGGTCGCATGCTCCAGCGCCGCATGAAATAGCATCTTTATGCAATTACGAAGAAAATGACGATGTTTGGATGTCGTTTATAGTCGGGAATAGAGATTGGGGTGCTTCTGTTCTGTACGGCGTAGCTGCGTTTGTACGTGTTTGTCTTAGTTCGAATTTCCGTAACGAGACCACATTTCTTAGCCCACGTTGTGCGATACAAGAGTTTGCATGTTTACTTGCTTGATTAGTTCGGACCAAAACAGGGAATAAATGCGGCTGATCCAAAGTACTCGTTACCCGCTGCTGTAGCTCAGTGGCTATGGCGTTGAACAGCTGATCAGCAGGTCGCGGGTTCGCTCCCAGATAGATAGATAGATAGATAGATAGATAGATAGATAGATAGATAGATAGATAGATAATAGATAGATAGATAGATAGATAGATAGATAGATAGATAGATAGGCAGTAGTAGTGAGATGAGTTTTGCCCTGCCTTTTAAGTTGTTTGGTCCATTCTTGGCCTACACCTTATACGGCACCTTTGCAGGAGCGATTTCGAGCTTAATCTAACGTCATTGCACCACTGAGGTAATCTTCGTTCCAGTACCGACAATCACGCGTCATATAACACACGTCATAATGAACAGTTGTTGATAATCCGATACTTTTATTTCTCCTAATTAAGCAGGAATACCCGTGCAAGTCCTTTGAATAGTTCATGCTAATTACGTCTGAAGGTGGCTTATAAACGTGGCATTTAAATCTACCAGACAGACTCCGCCAAAGTTTTCGTATTTCTTATCGACGAGTGTCGCAAAGTTCTTAAGTTATGCTAAGAACGTGTAGAATTATTCATTACCGGCAACTCCATCCACTTCCTAAATATCGAAATACTCGACAAAATATAAGGCAACCATAAGTGCGAACATTCTAAAGAACATACACTGAACGAAGGTTTTTTTTTTCTATTTCTATTTCCCCCCAAACTCACTTCCTACTCGTTGCATTGAGACTGCTTTATTAAATCACATGTCTAATCTTATAAAAAGGTCCTGTGCCTTGGAATATTTTGGAACGAACTTCGAGGGAAATCAAGCTGCCAAGAAGTAGGACAACCATGCTCATTGCGTGCCTTCTCCTACGAATTGTCGATAGAGCAGAAGTCGCGAGTTTGTACAGTCTAGAAACTCAGCTGCCTCTTGTTCCCGAGTTAATAGAATCACGACAAAAGTTCGAAACGCTTCGATTCGTGCACGTATTACCTCGTTAGCGAAAATGCCTGCGGAGGAGAAAAGGCGGACTAAATTTGCATTTGCGAAATATCGATCATTTTCGACAGAAAGGTCTGTTCCTTTTGAGATACCTGATCTGGTTTCGGATGCGATGCTTTTCGTTCGTAAATGATCTTTGCCATTGGTCTGCTGCTGTCTCTATAATGATATGCCCAACATCAGGATTGGCTAAAATTTGCTTTTATGCGGACGGTTCTAACGTAAGAACTTCTACCCGCCGTGGTTGCTTAGTGGCTATAGTATTGGGTTGCTACTAAGCACGATGTCGCGGGATGGGGATGAAATGCAGAAAGCACCCGTGTACTTAGATTTAGGTGCACGTTGAAGAACTAAAGGTGGTCCGAATTACTCCGGAGTCCCTCACTACCGCGTGCCTCATAATCAAACCGTGGTTTTGGCCCGTTAAAATCCCGTAATTTAAATGTAAGAGCTTCTTTGTGCATACGGGCCCCAATTTAAATTTTAGTTGAAGCTCTGTAAGATAATGTATTTTCCGCCGTTTCACAATTGCCATGATCGAACCAAGAATAATACGGCTGCTTTCATCAAGAAAGCCCAGACTACTTGACTGTCTTCAATTGTTCTGTTTCTGCGAAGAAATTGCTTTTTAGTAGACACAAGATGCGTGGACACTCTACAAATTTGTATACACCAGGCGGGAATAGCAGTGCAATAGTAAAACATAGAACTGAGCAGACCGCTTGCTCAGACCACCACTGCTGACGTTCCCGAGGCCCAAAATCCTTAACGAAACTCTGCAAATATATCTCTATTGTGTATGTATTTGTGTGTGCTGTTTGTGTGTTGACTGTGTGCATTATAATTATCACCCAGCTTCTGTAGTAGAATGGCAGGTGGTCCGCCAGGCTAACATCTGCGGCATATCATTAATGTTCTCGCTGATTACGATTCTGCCACCACAAATTAGGTATAAATCAGGAGGACATGTTGGGCTAGTTCGTACTTACCTAATGACATAACGTGGCCCAGGGGCACAACCACCGAAAGAGACACACAAATACACGTCGCAGGCGCTGCTGACAACTTAATTCGCAAGGTTGCGAAGTACCCGCCCCCCCGCCTCCAGTCACCCCCATGTGTATACGCGCGAAGGGAAAAGAAGAGGTAGAAGTAAACGAGGTGCTCCGTGGGGCAGGAGGCTTTCCTTCGCTGTTTTACAATATACAGGGTGTCCGAGCTATTATGCACCAAGATTTAATAAAAGAGCAGTTGCTTTACTCGAAGGAAACCGAGCACATAGTGTTTCCAGTACAGTGGAGTAGCCGCCAGTAATATTTTCGTTACTGAGATTTAATTATATAGGTAATTGTAAATAATTATCTAACTCGAGATGTACTGTCCTAATTATTAAAGTGTCCATGAGAAAATTGTAGGCCAACATGAAAAACTCTCGATACAGTTTTCTGTTGCTCAATACGTGCTACACAAAAGCGTTTTTCCGAGCGTGAAAGAAGCCCGCGAATACACGCAAAATTGACGCGCGACTGGCCGCTCGAGGCACGTGTAATCGAGGGCTTCTTTAACGACAGAATATCAAAAGTGGGTGGTAGGGAGATAACCCGGAAAAGCGTCCGATCGACTGCCCTGCACAAGTGCAGATACGAACTACTCTGATAACGCACGCTGTGACTGGGCGGTCACGTGTTGCCGGTACAGGGCCCCGCGACTGTTGCCCGAGTTACACGATGTTTTAATCCTCCACTGTCTTTCTGTCTGCCTCTCTCTACATTTTAGAAATTTTATTGCTATAACAATTATATGACCACTCGAGGCGAATTTTCGCCATCGTCGTGACGCGTACATTTATGTATAACTACGTGATATACTCTTTTAACACGAAAGTGTTTTATGCCGGGGTCCACCAAGACTTCACTGACGTATTTCCGTCGCGGAAATACGTCACACGAACATACACGAACATAATACAAAGAAAGAAACCAGAAGAAAAAGTTCCACAAACATGCAAAATTTGGAAATCGAACCCACGACCTCTCGGTCCGCGACGATAGATCGCCGAGCGTTTAACCCATTGCGCCACAAACGCATTTGCAGAGAGCTACACAGACGCGCCTTATATATCTAACACTCCTCCGTGTACCTGCGCTCTTGCTCGGGGCGGTGCCGCCGCCTACGAGCAGAAAAGAGAAGTACTGCATTATGACACTAACGCGCACCGACAGTGAACGCTTCGGTGGTCTCAGCACTACGACGCCTCGATGCCAGCATTCGAAGGGACGCTGGCATCAAGAAGCACTACCAACGCGTTCTCGCAGAAGCACTACTAGGTGGCGTTCACCGTACTCAGCACAGCGGAGCGTGGCCTCCGCAATTAGCTCTGAAAATGTTTCTGAAGTTGATCGCGGAGGCTGCAATTACGACGCGCTGTACGCGCTGATTTGACTCGGTGACGATTCAGTTACGTGCTTTGTCTTGCGCGTTGTATTACTGTGTCAGTTACGTGCTTCGTCTTTCGCGTTGTGCTAGCGTGTGCAGCGTAGTGCAGCTTCCATATGCACGACGGTTGCTCATGGTCATCGACGTTGGTAGTCGTGATGGAGGAGACGTGCCACCAGGCGTCAGCGTGGGTGCATCAACGCCTAAGGGCGCTTTAGCCACAAAACACCAATAGACATTATATATCAATGTGCAATAAACATTACACTACTTCTGTGAAGACACGTTTCACTTTCGTGTTCTATACCGATTCCTATATAAGAGGGATCAACCACATTTTTTTTTTACCATTGCCATATATTCAAGGTAGATGCTATACTATTCAACCGCCAAAGTTGCTCAAACAAAATCTGTTCTTGATTAAATGATTCGTCAGAATTTTTGAGAATCGCAGCGGGCAAACAAAATTCTTAAAAAAAACTTTTATTCATATCGTGTGCCTTTTATTCTATATCCACGGACTATAAGAAAAGCGGAAAAAATATTCGAGCTTACAATCTAAAAATGATTTAATTTCACCGGCACCGCTCTTTACGAGCAGCGCTGTGGCCCCTGTGCGATGCCATTTACACGGCGCGTTGAAGCTTCTAAGGGTGCCAGGAACTTACGCACCCCCGCATATATCGCATTCGCGTGTAGGGCACACACGCATAGTTAGAGCACTGTTCGAAAAATGCAAGCGCAGCGCTGAACCTTGCTCTCGCTGCAAATGCTTCGACTTCGGGCGAAACTGTCAAATATCTTAGTAAGTGGAATTCACTTGATTGCGATAGCAATTATATGGACCAAGGAGGTTTAAAAAAGTCCTTGATATGGACACTCCAAGCGCATTTTTGCCATCGTCGTCACCGTAGCCGTCGGCGTCGCCGTGAGGTTCCTATGCATGTATTTAGGTTATTTTCTATTATATTATTTACATTATACATTTATATTATATGCATGCTAAAAGCTACACCATCCTATATTACATGCGGTATATTGCCACACCGTTCTATCGCTGAAGTTGCTCAGACCAGGTCTTACATTCTTGACAAAAAAGTATTCATCAGAATTTTGAGAACGGCAGCCCACAAACAAATGTCATGAAACAAAACACCGACAGCGCATGTATTTGATCTTAAGTCTTCAGATCTAAATACTAAAAGTATGAAACAATAACGGAGCTCAAACCTGAAAATAATGTAATTTCATTGGCGCGGCTGTGCACAACTTCTAGGATCAGCCCAGGAAAGAGGTTACAAACATAACCGATACGGAAAAGTGGTGGTGAAGACGCTAAGAGAGACGTTGGTTTTAATTAATAAACATAAATGAAAGTGTCCCATAGCAGGATTCAAACAGAGCCTAGCACAACAGCTAGCAAACGAGCCTAGCGTGACAGCTCGTTTTTACTTCGTCAGCTTAGTTTACATCAATTCATACTGCCACTACAGCTACGAGTCTTACAATTCGTGTAATATTCTAACATGTTGCTATCGCATTCATTGCTTCGCCCTGATGTGGAAACTGTGATATTTTTGGTGATTGGGATAGCCGACCCCTCAGTGACCCACATTTCCAGGATGTCATCAATTTAAACAGCAGCAACCACGACAACAGCAACAAAACAGACGACGACGCTTGCACGCACTTTCAAAAAAAAAAAAAAAAAGTAGAGAGAGAAAAGTCGGCTCAAAGTCAGCGCAGTCTGATTTACGAGCCTTCAAAAACCACGTGCTTCGGCTTCCCCATTACTATAGTCGTAGGAGCTTTCAGTGGCCCAACGCCGGAAGGTCATTGGCCAGAATTTTTTCTGCGTTCACTGATGTCGTTTGGAAAACAGCGGCGCCTGGAAGCACAAGCTCTTCGCCAGACGCCTGAGGAGAACGACGCACCGCCCGATTCAACCAGTCGTCAACGCCGCAGACCTGCGATGAAGAGGCTGCATTTCACCGGCTTGCTCCGCTTCCTTGGAGGCCTTGTTTTACGAGTCAGATCCGTACAGGTCTCTCCGCAACCTATAGAAGTTAGAAATAGCGGCACAAATGCGCTGCGACGTCTCTTTTACGCGCGTCTGCTAGGGACTGGTGTAAGCGTATTTTATTTCATTTTATTTGTGCTACTTTTTAAGACGTCACCGGTGTTTTATATCGTCTCGAAAACTTTTACTGTGGAGTGACTTAGACTGGCATCCTTGGGATAGACTTTACGACTTTTACGACTGCGACGTCGGGATGTCCCACGTTACTAGCTATTATTATTATTATTATTATTATTATTATTATTATTATTATTATTATTATTATTATTATTATTATTATTATTATTATTATTATTATTATTATTATTATTATTATTATTAAATTTGAAAACATATATACACCTTACAGGAAATGGGAGGTGAGGAACAGGCTGGCAACCGCCACCGGAAGGGGCACAACACCTGCATACTCTTCAGAAAGGAGTAGACAGATACATAGAAATGGAAGATAGGAAAAAAGGGGAGGAAAGAGGAAAGAAAGAGCAAGATGAGGCAAGGTCTATGCAACCTTGCCTCATCTCCCGCGAACAAAGCAGGCGTTGTTCGCGGGGATCAAGTACGGAAAATAGGCGAGAACATTTCTTCGACTATAGAAACCCTATCACGCCTCGTTTTCTAAGTTGCACAAGTTCGCTCGTTGGACTTATTGCGGGCATTACTTACGATAATTTCTGCAACGAATACTTATACACATACGAGATTCAGATAGGCAACATTTTTATGGCTTATTGTTGATCAAAACACGAATAAATGTGTGTAGGTGCACGGGACTTTTGAAGAGCTACATCTAAGTGGCGAACAGCCGCTACTGTTGCCCAACTTTTTTTCAGTTAGTTTTTGTTTATAATTACGTTTATATTTGTCTCTTTCCGTTTTCTTCTTTACGAACACACCGTAGCGGGTTCGTGTCCTTAATTGTGACTACATACACACACAAAAAACAAGAAACAAGAAAGAGATGCAGCAGATCCATTGAGCTGGAATCTATATAGCGCGGAGCTGTATGCGAGTACATAAAGTGTCCAAAACACACACACACACACACACACACACACACACACACACACACACACACACACACACACACACACACACACACACACACACACACACACGCACACGCACACGCACACGCACACACACGCGCGCACACGCACACACGCGCACACGCACACACGCGCACACGCGCACACGCGCACACGCGCACACGCACACACGCGCACACGCACACACGCACACTCACACACTACTAGCGAGTACGACCGATGCCTTTTCAGGGGCAGCATGCTCATACGTAGGTAACGCAACTCAAATACATTCTATGCGCAAGGAGCGTTAACTTCCTCATTAACGTGCAGCCGTGGATGCGCGAAGCCGCCCCACCATCAGGGGAACTTGTATCGATGTAGTGTTTGCCAACTTTACGTTAACACCCATACAAGAACCACTTTCCCTGCATTTCACCGATCACAAAGCGGCGGTAATGAAGGGACCACGTAAACCAACAGTACAATAAAAGTTTTATGTTTCACGGTGTTTCACAGTCTTTATATGATGCACTGGGCGAATTTCACGGAAGAGTTTCACGGTTTACCGATGATTCCCTCCGGAGCTTCGCCCCACTCATCATCGTTCACCCTGCGGATATGCTGTGATTTTTTATGTTCCTCCGCACGGCCGGCTGTCGTGGATGCGCGGAGGCGAGTGCCATCTGGTGGTACTGCAAGGAACCAAGCGGCGCGCGCGGTGTGCGTGCTCCGTGGTGATTGGTTGGGAACAACCAGGCCGAAGCTCATGCGGTCGCGAAACCGGGCGAAGGTTCGGAAAAAGCTGCGCTTTAAAAAAACAAGAAAACCAGAACCTGAAGGGCGGATTTTTTTAATAGAAGGCGGGAGGCCATGGGCGAAGGGGTTTTGAGGCACATGATGAAAGGGGACAGGTTCAGTTCAGGGGGCAGTAAAGACAGTTGTTCCTGGTGAAAATCGCCCCACTGATGACGAATGAATGGCCCTGAGCTTAAGAGAACTTCTTGTGCCTTTTACGCTGCTGCCTTAAGACCTCGCGTCATTAAGAGTCATTGGTTGCGTAGTACAATGACGTCTCTCCACCGGTTCTCCGGTGCTGTCAAAGCAATGAATTTAGGCATGCCCACATTCCGTGCGTCACACAGCCTGTGTCGCAACGCTGGTGCGTGCGGCCACTAATCGTCAAGACTAACCATCAAGGTGGCATGCTGTTGCAGGACACAAGGTTTAAAAAAATGGAAACAAGCTCGCTGAGATGGATAGGATAGGATAGGAATAAACTTTATTTGTCCAGCGGTTAAGGCTGTTGGTGCCCGGGGCTAGGCTGCCAGGGGTCCATCTCCGGAGAAAAATCTTTCGAGATCCTCGGCAATGGCCCTGGCCCGCTGGACGGCCCACTCCTGGTCCTCGGGTGCCTCGCTGAGGATGGCGGCTTACCATCTCTCAGCGAGGCGCCCCGCTTCAGAAGGTCCTGCTGTTATCTTCTCCCTTCCTCTTGGTCCTGCTTCTTCAGGGCGTTGACATTCCCAAAGTATATGGGCCATATCAGCCCGTTCGTGCTCGCACCACGGGCAGCCGGGCGATGGGTGCAGCGCGGGCCACAGGCGGTGCAGGTGATAGGGGTTGGTGAAAGTGCCCGTCTGCAACCGCCTCAGGTCGACTGCCTGGGACCTGTCCAGCCGCCCGTGGGGTTGTGAATATGTCATACGTTCTTGCCTATAGTGTGCAAGAACCTCTCGGTACGAGGCCGGAAACTCCTCGATATCACAGTCGGCGTCCCCGTGGCCCCCAGCTCCGACCGCCACGATTGGGGTTGTGTTGATAATTCCTCCGGTGGGGTCCCGCACAACAACGGCGGCTGCCCTCTGGGTGATCGCGTCGCGGCGGGTAAGTTGCCTCGCGACGAGCTGGGCACGCTCGTTGTGGTTGGGCGGGATGCCGCTGAGATGCTGACAGACTTATGCGAACAGGCTGAATATACCTATCTTGCAAAGTATGTGGTTAAGTCAAGTATTCTGCATCCATAGTAATTTTTTCATACCATGTTATTAAAGGAAAGGTTTTACGCCATTAGGTGGCACCGGCTAGTACTCGTCCCACGGGTAGCAAAATAAAAGCCGAGAAAGTACTGAAAAACACTGAATTCAGCAAAAGATCATGAGCAGAATAAAAAATCTGCACACTAGTACAGGAGGCCAGAAAAGATTGTGCATCTTTGTGTGTGTTCCTGCTGTAGCATACTTACATAAATAAAGCAAAATATTTAAACTGTCCGTGAGAACGCACAGTTCACAATTTCGCTGAATAGTGGACCATAATTGACAGCATACCACATTACATCATATACCACAGTTAAACTTTCCTGACGTCGTAAGAATGACGCTTTGGTTTTGTGTTAGAAGACCACGAAAATTTAATATTACCCTAAGATGTTAACATTTTCAAAGAACATTTTTAAAGCAACATGCGATCAAGGTTTTGATATTGAACACACAATAATTAGAATAAGAAACGCAATAGAAATAGGAATTTGTCAGCTTTATCAAGCTCGCTATACTAATAGGCATCTCATCTGCACCATGGCACACCTTTAATAAATGGTGTGGATGTTAATTGAATAGCTTGGAAGGCGCCTCTCTGCGTGAACTGAACCTGTCATCGACGAAGGGATAATGCGAAGCAGCTAACGTAGGTGGCAGAGCCGCTTTAATGAATTCCAGTGGTTTGCCAGCAGCTTAATTGACTCCGAGCGTTCCATAATTTCATGTCAGAGTGCATTCTTTGCTTCCTTGAAAATTGTTTGAAATAGTTTGGCTGTCGCGGTTACGTTGTTTGGTTAATATTTTTAATACAAAAATTGTGGATAGATTTATTTTTGTAAAATTTGTACAAGTTTTTGATGAATCTGACGTACTCAGAATCGAGTGCCTACTATTCTCGTACTTTTTTAGAGCAACCTTGGTATATTTGACATATGCCTTACTTGGACAGTATTGAATGAAAAACTGCTAGCTGTACAAATTTAACGCACTCCATTCAACTTTATATATATAAATCTGCGCAATTTTTTGTATAAGCTTATTTCGCCTTTGTTTTAGAATTATTTCTCGCTATTTTTTTCCTTCTCACGCACTGAATCCAAACATGAAGTCGTTTTTCGTCCCTCATCATCGCTGAACATGACTCGCGCATATATTCCTAAACACCTAGACAAAATTATTCTGTTACGAAAAATGTATGATAGGTCCTTTTGTCAAGTTTCTCGTTACTAAAGCTCCCAAGATATTATCGTAAGCAACTGATCACATTTGTAGAGCTCACAGGTCGTCAGGTTCATGCATTTCACATCGGCCGATGTTCCTGCCAGTAGTATAGCCGTAAGGACCACTTCTGCACTTCCATTTATGTTTACTGGCTAGGCGATATTGTTGATGTTTATTGTCTGCTCCAGTTCACAGGATCGACTGAAAACCAAAAAAGGGCTAATTAGATGTCTTTTAGAACACCGAGCGAGGTTTTAGCCTCCGCTAGGAAATAGCACATACACTAACAACGTGGAAGTACAGCTAACTAGAATACAATAAGTGGTGTGATGCATAGGGCGAGACGTAGCTCATTTCATCTGCCGTTGCAGCTTCTTTAGATTACGCAGGGCATACCTAGTGTCCGCATTTAACACAAGCCTAGTATCATGCCTAGAGGTTGCGCCTTCCGCTGTGAGGCATGATTGAGCACTAAAGCTCCTGCGCTACGAGGTGCCTTTAATCTTAACACTTTAATTGGTTTTACTTGTGATCGAGTGCTTATTTCGTGTGAGTTTGGTGCCTCCTGCGTGTTTTATTTCATTTATTGTCACATTCATTAGGAGAAACGTGCTAAACGGGCTGGTAGGCAGATTCCCCAGTTTTCATTTAAAGAGCGTCTCCCTCTATAGTTCAGTCAACGGTATCGCAAACTGTTAAAACAAGCGATATAATTGGAATAAACTGTGACACGTGAGACAGTATAGGCGTCTGAAAAGATAATTACATTGTGCAGCCACAAATTAATTGTATGAAAATGATCGAACGAAACAAGGTAAACTGTAAGCTAAAAGTTTAGACAAGTTTGAAACAAAGCCAAATGCCCAATTCTTCTAGCAGCTCCACTAGCAAGAAGTTGCTTAAAAGTTTTAAGCAGATTTAGACATTTCAAATTTTTGTAACCGGTTACACTATTCTGCAATAAGAGTGCAATATCAAGATCGGGAATTTTCGAAAGCTACATTTTGTTCATCCCTTGCCAACTTCGTGGCGCATATGTGAGAAATATAAAAAAAAAAAGATGTATATACACGTTCAAATTCTTCAGCTCGAATCCCTGCATTGTAGGCCTGGCGGGGTGAGTTGTTCGTAAACCAAGAATAAACAGCGAAACACCATCAGAATTGGAGGCCGCTTAAGCTTCGCCTTTAAGAGTGGAACGCGATAGCATTCAAAGATCCCTGGCTGCTTATCAGGCTTTTTTCACGTATATTCAAATTATAATCCGACGCTATCACGTCTGTAGGTTGTGGTTAAGTCGTACTTTACGATTTTTCTGACGGATTTTACTTTGTTCACTAACGCCTTGCGTCACGCGAAGGGCCCGCTCGGTCGGGCTGGTTCGGGCTGATGTGGTTCGGCATGATTTTTTCATCCAGACGCCGATGCTTATGCCGACGCCTACACCAACGCCGACGCCGGATTTTCTGCGACACGGGGCCCTTAACGCTATCGCGTTAACACACAGCTACAGAGAATTCCCAGCACCAAACTTTTTGAACCAATACTAGGAACTCTGTCTTTGTACGTCTCCATTGTTTGTGGTCTCCCTACGTTTAGCGCTTGGCATGCCGCAGCGCCGTCTTGCGTGTACTCGTGTGTCATATCTGGCATCTTTAGCTGTGGACAGCAGTTATTTTATCGCGGTATTGCTGGCTCGCAGTTCAGGCACTTCTAGAGAAACCATTAGGCTCATTCTTATGCAGCGAGAATAATAAAATTCATGGTTTTCGGTAATGATCATTCGTCAATGATCGTCAATGATCGAACATGTTGTAATGCGAGCGGTGTAGATTCAAGGAAGAGGCGCAGCTAAGAATCCTTAACTATATTAAGAAGTCTGTTAAGCCATCGATCCACTTTCATCAGTTATGCGGGAGGGAGGGGGAGGGGGGCAGCTAATGGGAGATTTGCGTCACGGTTCTCGCGGCGCAGGTCGACCGTGTATCCAAGAGACCACGGAGAAGATTCTCGGGAAGCATGTTCTCGGAACACCACGTGCAGTAAATTGAGCCGTATACGAAGAATTCTTAGTGATTTACTATTAGAACTCATAATAGTGCAGACATTTTAACGCGATGACTAGGCAGGCCCGGTCTTAGAATGCCACGAGCCAGCAAATCGAGCCGTAAGCAGAATCCGTGATCATTTACTAGTCGAGCAAAAATAAAGTTTCAGCGCGTCATCGGAATGAATAACCATTCATTTTCCATTACGGTCTATGGTTCTCAAGATGTGACTAAAAGGAGTACACACAGTTGTTTGTCGAGCTTTTTAAGCTTGCAGTGAACATAAAATTTTTTAGCATGTGTGCAGTTAAGTGAAGAAAAATTACATGTGCCTGTAAAAGACATTGAAGAGTTGAAAATACACTGTTTGATGTTATAGTTAGACGTGTCACCCAGGTGAAAGCCACACCGAAAATTTGTTCTTAATATAGTGGGCCGCACACACAGTCACAAATTGTGTGTGGTTTAATAACATTAAAAAAGATTAAGCATAGGCAAGCAGTGCCTGATGCGCCTCTATGCGAAAGTAATTCCCACACCTAACTCTACTTCCTGAGCATTCTAGTATGTCCATACTGCTTATGACTGATTGGAGAAAGCGTAAAGTTCATTTCGGGATTGGTAATCCACGAAGTACAAAAAAATATGTTCGAAAGCTTTTCGTTAAAATAAAATCAACGTGTTTCTCCCTTCAGAGCGGGGAGATAGATCTTGGACTCCTTCGGTACGTTCTGAGATGGTTGCGTTTTCTTTTTATTTGTATCCCCACCCAGAATGTCTACTCTAAAGATACCAACAGACTACTGTGAAAAAGAACTAGCGTAGCATATTTACTATGACGGAGGGCCGGGGGGGGGGGTGCGCGCGGCTTTTTTGGACCTTTTTTTGAACGTCATCTACAAGCGCCGATTCGTTCAGACTTGGTGCAAGGTGCACGTATACGCTGCATACTTGAGTTTGTAGACATCGGCGTTTGCCATGAGCAGCGCGCTGCGAACTGCGACAAGGCTACCTGTACTCAGCTTTGCGGAGTAGCAACCAGAGGGGGCCCATGGCAAAACACAAAAAGACATGCCGTTGCGATCTGCATTGAAACGCTCACCTGAAGGAGCATCGTGACCCTCTGCTACGATAAAAACTTGACTATAGCCGTCATCTTTGCGCTGGGTTTATGTTTATTCTCAGAAACTGACGTTACTTTTTTTTTTCTCACAGGCCGCTGCAACTTCAAAAGGAAAGATTACTCTGTTTTCCTCCCACGTGACTTTCTTGTTCGCTCACATTTAAGGCTTGTTGGCATTGTGGCCTTTTGGGCGAGAGTTACCGACTGGTTTCTTGTCTTTATTTGTTTGATCACTTACAAATAATGGTGAAGGGGGTGATGGTATGCTCGCGCGCGTATATACTCATGTGCGGGCTGCAAAAAAAGATTGGTCGTATCTAGAGGGTTAAATTTTTTAAACACTACACGAGACTGTATGAGAAGGGATGCCAGCGTTTCTAAAATCAATCAATCAATCAATCAATCAATCAATCAATCAATCAATCAATCAATCAATCAATCAATCAATCAATTCAAGCTTCTTCTTTATGGTACCGCTGTGAGCGGCTCCGGCTATCCTAGCCGATGTGAACAAATGAATCGATGGCATCAACTTGCACGCGAATAATTAGTCAGATCTGAACATAAGTCTCTGCTGGCGTGTGGCACAGCAGCAGACTTGAGTATGGCTCTCCGAAATAAATAAAATACCACTGTCTTGGCAAAAACCTGTCCGGCAATAGTATTGCTTGTGCTGGCTTATACTAACAAATATGGTGCGTAATGTACTGCGCAACGAGACGAAGACCGCGAACTATTACTGAAACACAAAACCGCCAAGTTTGTTTTATGCATTTGATATATGGGCGTGCTACCGGCGCAGCCTGAAGTCTCACGCTCGTGTCTCTGACGCGGCGTCCATATTCTTTTGGAAATGGAGCGCCGAAACGCTCGCGTGCTTAAATAAGGTGTTTATTACCGAAAGTGGGAGGGTCGAAATATATCATGAATTAATTACTGTCGCGTTCGTGATACCACAGGTAAAGTATTAGTAAAGTCATGTAATCACACGTGCACTGGAAATTTCGTAATGAAGACGTCCCACAACGCTGTCCTAACGGGCACAAAGGCGAAGGGTATACCGGTGGCGTATACGGTTCCCGGAAAGCATCCTTGTGTGAAGGTTGTTGCGGTTGCCATAAGAGCCGTTGTTTCTCTAATGGAATTGCTCCAGCATCGCTTGTGCCGTGAGCAGAAAGCCGTGTCGGCGGTCACGTACTTCGCTTAGCTGCGTGAATGATCGCTTGGTTCCCTTAAAACCAACAAGAACGCCCGGCGGTCAGGTTCGCGACACGTAATTGTTTGTTCCTATATGGTCAGAGCCTCTAGACTCGTAACTCGTTCGTGCAACCCGACATGGTACATAAGCGACCACTCTGTTTCCCTACAAATAAACACAAGCGCCTCCCGAATTACTGATCTGTGATTGTTAGTTTCGGTGAGCGCAGCATGCGAGCTCGTAACTTGTCCTTATACAAATGGTTATCGGAGGCAGAGCAAAAAGCAGCTCACGCGCGGTCGCGCTTCTACGAATGCCAGAGCCGACGCCCTCTGTTTATGGACCGGGGCTCAGTTCTGGTCACCGCGGTTATGGTTAACCGCCAATGTTAGTACTGTCTATCGATCTTCATGTGTTTATGGAAGGAGCAGCTGCCGATAAAATCCTCGCGCGTGCCGTCGAATAAGCGCTAAACACAGCAAAGACCGAAGTGAGGTGCAACCTCGAAAGAACATTGGTCGTCGTCCAGAGCTGAATCTCATCACTTTGTTTGTTCGTAACACTAGGCATGACATGCATATATTTGGCCCGATACGCAGTTATGTTCAAACGTTCGGAGGTGCATCGAGGGGGCTAGTTGTCATGGCATGACTTTATGATTAAGGCCCCTATCCACACAGCCGTCAAACAACACCCCGTTCAGTAACCGTCGTGTCATCGGCGTCGCTGGCGTCCCCGAAAATGGGACGCCGGCGATGTTAAGAGAATCGCCCAACGTCGTCGGAGTGCCATTTTTTTTAGGAGGAACCATCAAGAAAGCGCTGTTTTATGACGAAAGACGCTGCCGAGACGGTGACGGGACGGGGCGCTTGACGGCTGCGTGAATCAGGCCTAATTTGTAAGTTCATGGTGTTGGCGCCAGGTCAGTGCCCGTTCTTTCTTTACATGCCAGTTTCCCTGTGTGTGCCACCTAAGCAGAGCAACTTATAACTGATAAAGTGACTTTCAAAACGTTGGCAAGAGAGAGTTATCATTATAGAAGAAGGCAATAGGATTCTCCAGATGTGCATGAGTACGTTAACAATAATGCGTTTTGAGCCAAACTGCATAATACTTTACCTTTATTTAACTAGAAGGAATTTCAAATTTTCTTGCTGTTTTCGTGACTAGCGAATACAAATGACGTATAAAGAAGCACGAATTTTCACCAGTAAAGGAAACTAAAATTTGAGAATCCATAAGGTATATTTATATGAAACGTAGCTTGTTCGAAATTTAATGGGGTTTTCAGGGCTAAATGTTTTGGACCAGTCTTTCGTCCTTTCGTCTCACTCCTAAGATCCCTACTAAAAAAAAAAAACAGTAATCCTCATAACTCCTATATCCAATAACATCATAAGACATATGGGAAGAGCGGGTTTTTATATGGGATCCTATTCACATCGAATTATTAGATAAGGGCCTTATGGAGCATATGGATTTCTCAGTAGAGATAGATTGGTGAAAAGTGATTTGAATGTGGATGTTATTCATTTTGTGTAATGACCCTTATCGTGAGCCCCATCTTCGTCTGTCTCGATTCAACTTACTCAAAAATTCAGTACTACAAACGTTGGAACGTACTACGCGTGTACAACACGAAGCAAGGCGCCGTTGAAATTTTGCCACTATAATGTCTTCCACATCGGCAGTTGATATATCTATTACTAGATGGTGTGCCAGCCCTGTTATCGATATACGGTAGCTCTTAGTCTAAGAAGGCTAACGAGCACGGTTCGCGATCGAAGGCTTGTGACATTGAAACTTCTAGGTGCTTAAAATTATTCAAGAGATTTCTAGGAATAAAATTTCTACTGATTGGCATAAAGAAGAATGGTAGAGCAATAGGCTCTTGTGGTTTTGTTCCCAGAAAGGGGGCCTTACGCAGTAGTCTCGTGGACTAAGCCATGAGCTGAACTAAGCGGTAGCTTCTACTTCATTTCAATCCATGCTGGCTGAAACGCCAATGCAAAAGCCCGCGTCACGGGACTTGCGACATAACAGCTGAAGCCTGGTTAAACGCACCCATAAATAGCTTAAGAACGGTTGCCTAACAAAAGCTATTTAGCCGGCAGATAAATTGCCCAATTGTGTTAACCATCATGGGCCACAGAACTGTGGTCACCGTTGCGTAAAAGCATCGTTTCACAAAGCACTCAGCCTTGTAATGAAACGGCCACCCACTGAGCTGGCGTCCTCGATACGAGCTTCTACAGCAGCCATTTCTATGCTATGTATGTACGTCCGTTCGCAATTCTCAACCGTGCGAAAATGTGATCCTTATCTTCGTACTCGTGCAATTCTGCGCGTTTAAACGTCGGCACCGCAGTGGCGTGCCATTATGTGTCCTGTGTCCGGGCAGGGCCCGCTGAGAGCTGTGTGGTGAGATGCATGGAGGCGGAGGGGAGTTCCCCTTCGGTCCTAATGTGCGTGCTTTGTCTTGGCTAAACATCGGCTGGGCAGCAGTATTATTAGGAGCTGGGTCGGGCAGGGAGGGGCAAGCCGGGAAAGGCTGATACGAAGACGGCCCTTTTAGAATCGCCTTTGCGTGCTGACTCATTGCATTAATGGGCTGGAATGCCTGTTGGACACAAGTGCATGACGACGCAGAACGCTGCTGGATACTCCCACGTGTGCTTGCACTCGATATCGTAGCCTTCCACTGGCAATTAATTCTTCTTTGTGGTTAATATATCATGCGCGACTAAATCAGAATGGGGAAACCTCACTGCAAGTTTCCGGAGAATCTTGTTTTTTATCCTAGGTACAATTTCATTTAGGTTTGATTACCTTGACTCAAGTAATGAATTTAATGATGCGAGCCTCCCTCAAAGTCTCGAAGTTGGGGATCGATCATCTGGAGAACAGCTAGAATGACATAAAATGCAAATGAATGAATGAATGGCTAGGCATTGGGGCAGGGAATGCGGACTAGCCAACTGGTTAGACTGGTTTCGCAAATGACATCCCGTGATAACATCGGAAACTGTGGGTGTTCACACTGGAGGGCGGTGTCATTGTTTCATGAAATACTCTGTGGCGTTAATGCGCACCTCTTGCGTAAAAAAAAAAACAACAACAAAAGAAACTAGGAGCAAAATTGCATGAACACAGTCGCAAAGATCAGAGCATGCTATATACGCACGCGTGTCGCGGTTATCTTAAGCACCAAGTTTTGAAACGTACCGGTTAGTGCAGCTATATGCAGCCATTATATTGCTTCACAGGCTCTCGACGAAAGCGCGGAAAGTGAAAAATTCAGTGGCGACTTAGCGGTAAATGCGAGAAAAATGCGCCAACTTCCGTCGCACCTTTTTGAGGTCCCGAATCCATGATTTAAATCGCGTTCCCCACATTGCACAGTGTTAATTAATCAGGACAACGCGCTGATCAGGAGATCACTCGACACACTATATATATATATATATATATATATATATATATATATATATATATATATATATATATATATATATATATCGTGAGAGGCTTTCCACACTTTACGCACATACTCTTTTTGCCCCGCTTTGACACTTCTAATGCTGACGCATTAAAAAGAGCGACGCTGTCGGTTGGTGACTTTCATTTCCTCCCTTCTTTGGCTTCTGTTGAGTCACTGTCACGTAAGGAAGCGCCTGGCAGTGCCACGCAATAAATCGCAATCAAGGTTGACGTGCTGCTCTTGCAGTCGACGCGTCTCGGCACAATGTCGGCTTTAAAATTGACTACCACGAAAGCGTGCCGCGGCGGTCGTTCGGACGACCTAAACGAGAAAACGTCTGGCCTCCGGCCCTTTCTCTTGTGAAACCGGAATGGCGAGTGAGCCAGCCAGAGTTCAATCCTAGATACGCAACGAATGAGGCGTTGTGCCGGCGTAAGGTCTTGCCATCGTAATGTTGTGGTCGTTGGCCGTCATTGTCATAGTGCTTGGTCATCTCCCTTGTCGTTGTCGCTATTGTCATCATCGCCATCCCTACAGTCACGATAGCTACGCCTGTTTGTGTAGCCCTCTTCTTTTTGAGAATTTTTCTGAAGCATCACGTGTGCTTAACGTGGCGTGGACGTCTTCAGTAAAGACCGCATAAACATACAGTTCATGTTTGTTTGTTGTTCAATATGTTAGGCGAAAATGTTATGTGGATTTTTGTATTGTTTGCACTATTTGTATCTATTATGATGTGTCTTCTGTCAAATAGTTAGGACGTACTTATATTATTCTTGTTTCCCCTGCTTCTCTGCGCCTGACATGTGCACGCAGTTGTGTACTGTACCGAATATTAGTATCTTGACTATTAGTCCAAATAGTCTCGTAGTAACGTATCCTCTACATGACTAATCAAGTTTTTGCTTGAGTAATTGAATTAAACGCCGGGCAAATACGCTTGAGACGAATGACTTCATCGCGTCTGCCTTTGGTATTGAGCTGGTTGCAGTTGACTGCCAAAAGCTGGAACGACTACGGGGCAATTGGCTACTGGCACCCTGGGCTCAATGTAGCCAGTCGTTTTGAAATAAAGATGTTTCGTTGTTCATTTAAGTTGGGGGTCGGGGGAGGGGGGGGGGGGGGCAAAGACGCGTGCTGACAGCTGCATTACTTGATTACACAGAAGAAATGATTCAGTGCTATTGCAAGCGCACTACAAGTTTTTTAAATATCTGTTTTTAAGTTGCGAATTAATAGAATGCCCTTTCCCATCATGCTGCTGCCTATCATATGCTCCTCTACAAACATTTATCATGCACTATAGTACACCTTCAAAAAAAAAAAGCAGTTGGCAACAAAGGCACACGACCAGCTCGGGGTTGTGTTACTCCACCAGCCAATCACAGAAGCAAACAAAATCGCCGTCATGCAACCTTTTCAAATTATCGTCGTACTTGATACGACTGTACTTGTCGGACTAGTACGTTCCACTATAATAAACGAGTGAAACCGTACAAAATTACGTGCTTATAGCTTTATTTTTGTGGTTACCGCCTTATTTAGGTAACAGGGAAAGTCTGAAGTGCGAACTATTTGCAGCCTTGCGGAGGAACAGTGGCTGGCGGTTATGAGGGCGTGGGTGGGGCTTCACTGAAGGCTTTAGTTGTATCCGACTATAATTCATGTATAGATCTTTTTTACTTTTTTATTTTTTATGGGCGCCACCATATTGCGTAAGCGGTGGCGCCATCTATTGGCAGTCGGCATGTTGGCTTGGGTGAGCGCTCCGTGTTGTAAGCCAGCTATACGCTTGGCGTCACTTTCTGATGGTTGTTTTCGCACTCGCGCGGTGTATTTAGCATGGGAAATGGTTGTGTGGGAACTATTGAAGTGGTTTAAGCTGGCATGGCTGGAGCTTCTGCTGGTGCTGAGGCGGGCAGAGTGCCCAGCGCGATGTATGTGCCCGTGTCAATTTGAGCCTACAATCAGCCTTCTTCTTTCTGGGGTTTTACGTGCCAAAACCAGTTCTGGTTATGGGGCACGCCGTATAGTGTAGGGCTCCGGATTAATTTTGACCACCTGGGGTTCTTTGAAGTGCACTACAACGCAAGCTCACGGGCGTTCTTGCATTTCGCCTCCATCGATATGCAGCCGCCGCGGCCGGGATTCGATCCTGGGACCTCGTGCTCAGCAGCGCAAAGCCTTAGCCACTGAGCCACCGCGGCGGGTGACAATCAGCCTCAGAGATCAGTTGTGTATTTCTGAAAAATTTTCACGAATGTGAAATCACTGCAGCATTGTCACTGTAATCATAAGCTGTATTTTAGCAGCAATGAGTACAGTTACGAAAGATTTGACAATCCTAACAGAGTATAAGTAACATTCTGCTGCAGAATAAGTTGTGCTGTTCACTTTGACAAGCATTCGCACTGTTATCTGCAGATATACTGCGTGACTACCTCATTTGTTGGACGAGGTTTCCACCCACGAAAATATTTTTGGTTAGTAATTACAGCGTACCGTACAATGTGAATCACACTTGTCGAGTGGTCAGGTGACCGGCTGCGGACTGCGCTAGCGTCCGAAGCATTGGAACATGCTGAATTATATAGATATGTTTGTTCTTTATAGCGCATGGTACAAGCATGTAGCATGACCATGCGAGGTCTTATCGCTGGCGTTCGCCAGTTTTCTGGTATTTCCTTTTTGTTTTTATCGCGAAAGAAGAGGTTGAAAGTTTTTTTTTTTGATCGGTCTTGTTCGCCCCGTCCTCTACGACACACTCACCTTTTTTAGCGGAAATTGTGTCCTCACGTATAGCCATCAGATTATTTTTATGCGATACCATTCTGATATTACTGCCTTACAGTTCAAAAAGGCAATACTGAAGCACATGCATTATTTGCATCATGCTGGTTTACCAACCGCAGTGATCGCAGTGTTGAGCAACGCCATCGGCCTCATATAGGAGGCTAGCGTAGATAAAGCATGGCGATTTTAAGTCTACTAGACTTGAAATGCGTGAGAACGATGCCAGTGGCTGATGCAGACGTTCATAACAATTGGTGCTTAGGTGTTTCGGGATTGCATTGGGTTGGCCGTACACGAGCACTCTTATTTTGCTGTATGTATGCATGTTGGAAAACCAATTCTGCTAGAGGAAGGTTCATGAAAGAAGAAAAAAAAAGTTTTTTTTTTCATGTCATGTATGTATGTTGCATGTGTTCCGTTGTACGTATGTATGTACGCTTTAGTTCCCACGCCAAGCGATCAGATAGTGAGGATATTTTCCAATTCACGCTGGCAATTCACAGACGCCGGTTTTCTTCGTCGAGTAAAAACCGATGCAACCAAAATAGTTGACAACACATACACACAACACGGTTGACAATGCGCGTAGCATATCGTCCTTTGCGCAGCCAAGAGGAATTTCCGCATACTGTAGTTACTGCTGTGCCGAAAGGCTACACCGTAGTTCTTCGACGACCTTCTATGTATGTCTTTAGAAGAAACGCTTTACTTCTGTATTGTACCGAAATTCGTCGTAGAGCTAAAGGTTAGAGGCGTAACAAAGGCTTATCGCGAAAATATGGGCATTTTGTGATTTAAGACAATTAACTGACATTAAATAACGAGCTAAAACATCGCCGAGCTAAAACATCGCCAAAATCGTTCCGCAGCACGCGACGGCAACACATTCAATCACTGCGGCGCCGGCTCGCACAACCCAGAGAGGAGGAAAGGCTCGCCGCGCGCCCTATCCTCCTCGCCCGATGAAAAAGTCTATAATGACGATGACGACCCCCAATCATGGCGAATATCCACTAAGGAGGATTGGACAAAAATATATGTTCATTATATAGTAACTTCATCAAATCTTTGTTGGGCGTACACATTGTTCAACCAAAAATTCGTGGGCGTTGTTCTCTTCGACTCACACCCCTTATGTGGACTCCCATCCGCTAAGTGGACTTGCCTTGAAAAAGACAAGTCCACTTGTCGAAACGTTAGCTTGATTTTCCATTTCCCGCCTTCCTCATGTTTTCCCTGGATTCCCACTCCTTATGTGATACCTCTGCAAAGGAGCCTTTGAAGAAATAAATCTGAAGTGAGCACGTTATTAAAACATGTAAGAAAGGTTAGTAGATAAACATATTTCGGTTCCCTAATAAGGGATAAGGTAAATGATTTGTGCAACCAGTTTGTCGTCTGGAAAGTAAGGTTATACGATATAGCTGGGGATTGCCAGGCGCTAGGGGGGGGGGGGGGGGGGGGGGGGGGGGGAGGAGTAAAAAGAGGCTTGGTGATGGATGAAACGTTGGAATACTCTTGGGCGGCTTTCGGGAGGTGATGTACCTTTGCCAGCAGGCTGTTGTACAGCTTTCGCATGCAGCATGCAGTGAGTAAAGGGTGGCTTCTTGGGGCCGGGATTAATGGTATTCCTGGCTTAAAAAAAGAAAAAAAGAAGAAAGAGTAAAGTGACGTTGCCGACGAAACCGGAATGAACGATCTCCGCTGTCGGCGATGTGCCCGGTCCACTGGTCCGCCACTGGTGCAGTAGCGGAGGGTTTTGTTGCTTAGCAGGCGTATCTTGTGGTGCTGAAGACAGCTCTACTTTTACGGAGGTGCGAGGATCGACGTGCGGGAAAAGGAAGTGTGGCGCCAAACAGCTGGACGTCGCTTCCCCCAAGGAGGTTGTAAAATAGCGGCTATGGAGGAGCAGTCACAGCAGTTGCCCACTAGAATAGGTGAAGACACGGATAGTGTATTTACATAGAAATTAAAAATTAAATTATGGGGTTTTACGTGCCAAAACCAGTTTTGATTATGAGGCACGCCGTAGTGGGGGACTCCGGAAATTTGGACCACCTGGGGTTCTTTAACGTGCACCTAAATCTAAGTACACGGGTGTTTTCGCATTTCTCCCCCATCGAAATGCGGCCGCCGTGGCCGGGATTCGATCCCGCGAATGTATGTATTTACATAGATACAAGAAGGTAAAAGTTGTCACGAAGCGACCGTCTTTTAGATTTCATAAGCCGACAGTGCTGCGTGTCCGACGTCTGCGGCAGCAAAGAGAACATCAAGAACTTATTGCTACCACTGTCGTCGATTTCAGCCTCAGAGACGAACATTCGATCTATCGCATTACGACTGGACGATCGGCCGTTGTCCGCGCAGGCGCTACTCGAGCACCGCGCCCACGCTCGTCCGCACACAAGGCTGTGAAGGCACTTTTGTGTTGCTTGAGGTTGAATGGCCTGTGTGAACGCCTTTGACTCAAGGACTTGTATTTTGCCGCAAATTAACATACACACAAAATGGGCGGCACTTCATAAACTATCTATAGGCCGTCGTCTACACTTCTTCCTTTTGTGTGTGTCTTAATTTGCGAAAAAAAAAACATGTCCTTTAACAAACACCTACTCATCCAACAAACATTTCTGCTTTTGGCTTATTGGTGCCCTCTACGAGTATGCGCATATAGTGCGGGCAGGATCTTGTGGTAAAGCATAGTGAGCCAAAGCTAAGCATGGAGTGAGCGAGCAAGGTTCGAGCTGGGTGAAAGTCATAGCAGGCTGCAGACATTATACGAGATAAAGAGAGAGAGGGCTCTTTAATAAACCCTGCAGAGGTTTGCCTGGCGGTATGCCTAGCGTGCTACTCCATATGGGTACAATGAGAAATGAAATAATACACAGTGCACGGCACAAATACAAAACGTACACAAAGAACCACCACAACGCTCAACAAACTAAAGCATATCACTGGAATTAGTGTCTGTAAGGAAGGTTAAAAGTGCCTTCGTTGCACGAGATAGCACTGGTAGCGTTAGTCCATGGGCCATGTATGTGTTGCAGCTCAATGGATGACACTCTTTGATGAATGTTCATTAGGGATGTTTTTTTTCTAATATGAATAGCCTGCAAAGCGCGAAATAATTGCAAGATTTCTTCGCGCACGTTGCACGCAAGACAAAGTGGCGATCTCATCTGTTTAGTACTAAGTATGATGTATTTAGTATTAACGATATTTAGCCGAAGGCGGTGTGGGCATGCCAGATCACGCCTGTTAAAACCATACGGCATGCGAGATTAGCACATTGAATCATAAGTGCGAATACATCCGTACTGCGGCTCCGAGTCGGTCCAGATAGCACGCTGCATGAGTCTCCAAATTGAAAACATGCTGAGCTCGACTTAGTGTTCGGCGCTCAAAGAGACTGCGAGCAACGGGGGTGAACGACACGCTGTCATGCAGCATTGCAGGCGCACTCCCAAAGCAGACGGAAGCGATCCATCAGAAAGTTTACTTTAGCGTCGCCACTAGATACGTAACATTTCAACGCCACGAGAAGAGCCGCTGCAGTCTTACAAGTTATTTATTTAGTGCTTCACTTTATGTAGCGTAACTCGAGAGCTCTACCCTAAGTTGGAGTTTTTGGTAGTGTATTTCTGCTTTCCTCGCTGCACAAAAGAAAAAAAGAAAGACTCGTTGATGTGAGGTCGTTGCCCTCAGCGGTATTGAAGCGCAAAGATTGTATCATAAGATCGCGGTAATTCTTGCCTATATACACCTGAGCAAATCTCGTGGCCCGCTAGACTGTCCTCTCCGAGTGTTCTTGAAGGAGCCTACAAGGGTGCGCTCAGTGATGGTGATGTCTATGCGATGCTGTTGCCTTCAGTGCGCAAAAACACCATGAGCACGTCGCACTCATCAGCTTTCTTTCTTTCTTTCTTTCTTTCTTTCTTTCTTTCTTTCTTTCTTTCTTTCTTTCTTTCTTTCTTTTCTTTCTTTCTTTTCTTTCTTTCTTTCTTTCTTTCTTTCTTTTCTGGAAAGAGCTGACGTGGGCTTGCGAAGCTGGCGCACCGGCGACGAGGCTAGATCGCTTTGTCTGTCCTGA